>NC_069500.1:482235667-482535667 GCF_027579735.1 Bombina bombina
TGGGCTCTTTTATTTTTATAGCGCTAATAGATTAGGTGTAATTCTTTTTTATTTTTGATAATTTCGTTTATTATTTTTTGTAATTTAGTGTTTGTTATTTTTTTTAATTTAGTATTTTTATTTTTTGTAATTAGATATTTTGTAATTTTTATAGTAGTGTTAGGATTTTTTTAATGTGTATTTTAGTTTTCTTTAATTGGTAGTTAGTTTAATTTTAGTTTAATACATAACTATTAAACTAAAATTAAACTAACTACCAATTAAAGAAAACTAAAATACACATTAAAAAAATCCTAACACTACTATAAAAATTTAAAAATATTTAATTAGTTTAATTGTTAGTTTAAACTTAGTTTTTCTAATTTGACAGGTAAGTTTTAATTTAATTTAAGATAGGGAAATTGTAATTTTTATATAAAGTTAGGGGGGGCGTTAGGTTTAGGGGTTAATAGTTTAATTTAGTATATTTCATTGTGGGGGCTTCCGGTTTAGGGGTTATTAGTTTAATTTAGCATATTTCGTTGTGGGGGGCTTGCGGTTTAGGGATTAATAGGTTTATTATAGTGGCGGCGGTGTTGGGGAGTGGCAGAATAGGGGTTAATATCTTTATTATAGTGTGGGTGATGTTGGGGTGCAGGGGAATAGGGGTTAATAACTTTAGTATAGTGGCGGCGATGTCAGGGACCAGCGGAATAGGGGTTAATACATTTATTATAGTGTTTGCAATGCGGGAGGGCCTTGGTTTAGGGGTTAATAGGTAGTTTATGGGTGTTAGTGTACTTTGTAACACTTTAGTTATGAGTTTTATGTAACAGTTTTGTTGCGCAAATCTCATAACTACTGCTCTCAGATGGGGGTATAGATCTTGTCGGTATAGGCTGGAACGCAAGCTTTTTAGCCTCACCGCAAAACTTGTAATGGAAGCGCTATGGAAGTCCCATGAAAAAACGTAATTTTAACGAGTGCGGGACGGACGTTGCGTTACAGGCTAAAAAGCTTGCGGTACAGCTATACCGACAAGACTTGTAATGGCTGCAGTGCTGTTTTAACCCAAACGCAAAACTTGTAATCTTGGTGAAAGTGTATTGTTAAGCCCTAAACCGCTTGTACTTAATATAAAGCTACATATTTTGGCGTGATAAACAGATGTGAATACTGCCTGTGCTTAGAAACTGCTCTATGGGTTCCATTTATCAAGCTCCTAAAGGCTCACCACAAACACAAGTTATGAAGCAGCGGTCTAAAGACCGCTGCTCCATAACCTGTCCGGCTGCTCTGAGGCGGCAGACAGAAATCAACCCAATCGAATACGATCGGGTTGATTAACACCTCCTGCTAGCGGCCAATCTGCAGGCAAATCTTCAGGGGGCGGCATTGCACCAGCAGTTCACAAGAACTGCTGGTGCAATGATAAATGCCGACAGCATATGCAGCGGACATGGTTCTAGATATCTAGATAAGCTCAGGAGTGTGCATGTGACTTGAGTACAATAGGGCCACTTAGAATCCTTTATAAAAAAAAAAAAAGTTTATCTAATGATTTTTCTACAAAATTCACTATTGAAACCCCTGGGGATATCTGTAGATAAATTGTTTGATAAACTGACCCCTTTGTTGCTAACACTGCTTCCATATAATGCTCAAGACAGGTGCACTCTCCTGAGCCTACTTTAGTATGTTCTCATAAAAAGGAGATAATGAGTTACATTTGATAGTAGACGTGAAACAGTTTTTTGCTTGTTTTTTAATTGTTTGTTTTTTAATTGCATGCTATTTAAAGGGACATGCAACCCAACATTTTTCTTTTGTGATTCATATAGAGCATACAATTTTAAACAACTTTACAATTTATTCTATTATCGAATTTGCTTAGTTCTCTTGTTATGCTGTTGAAAAACACACCGAGGTAGGCTTAGGCGCTGGGAACTAGCTGCTAATTGGTGGCTGCTCATATATACCCTGTACCTCTTGTTATTGGCTCACTAATGTGTTGAGCTAGCTCCTAGCAGTGCATTGCTGCTCCTTCAGCACAGGATATCAAGAGTACTAAGCAAAACTGATAATAGAAGAAAACTGGAAAGTTGTTTAAAATGTATGAAATCACGAAAAGAAAAAAAATTGTGTTTCATGTCCCTTTAAATAATGGAAGGATAACTTTGCCTTCCTCCCTAGTAACTCCAGATTTGGAAATAAACATGGAGTAATACTGCAGACTGTACAAGAGATGTCATGATCAATGCAGTTTTCTATACAAACAAATCAAGCTGGCGTGACATTGATATATATATGTCCTATATAAGGAAAAGAAACATAAAAATAGCAGTTTGAGGTTAAAGGCTAAAAAAAAGTGATATTCGCTGATCTCCCTCTCCAAGGGAAAAGGGTAATGAGTAATCCCACAAGGGAAGACGATATGAGGAGGATATCCTGCATGCTAGATGCTATATTTGTGAGTCGTACACACGTCTCTCAGCTCACGCATCCTCACGTCTCTATCTTATCTTCATCTCTCTCTCAAGGTCTCATTCTCTATTGTTTTAGTCACCATTCAGTATATGAAATACATTTATCATATTGACCTGTTAGTCAACACAGCCTGGTGCCTTATAATGAAAACTCCTTACACCTATTAGATCATTGCCCAGTTTAAGTAAGTGTATAATATGCCTACCCCAAGTTTAAATGTTTTTAACATTTGTAGTCTTTATATAGAGTATTTATTTTATGAAATCACTAGAGTATTCCTATGTGCTGTTTTTAATCACTGCTATTTATTTTACAAGATTGGTTAGGAAACTAGCTCCTAACATTGTATTGCTACTTGTTAGCCTATCTATGCATGCTGTTCAACAAAGGATACCAAGAGAACAAAATACATTTGATAATAGAAGGAAAATGAAATGTCTCTTAAAATTCCATGCTCTGACCCACACAAGTTTAATTTTGACTTTTCATTTTAGGGTGTATTTTGCTACGGTTCATTTCAAGCAAAGAAACTTTGTAGTGTGTCCTGTCTCTCACATCATTGTTAAGTACAAAATTCATTTGCTTGAATGGACTTGCGTTAAATAAACACAGTGAGACATCTGGGCATCTAGATAGTACATTAAAAATTGGCATAACAAAATCTATTCATTTTAATTGAGCTAAATGTTTTCAGGTCACATCTTCAGAGCTGTTAAGTCACACTATCAGATGGTTTAACAATATTCATCATCTTTTTTTCCAGGTCACACTATGGATGATTAAGCGCACACTATGAAAGAAAGGTCATATTTAACCACCTAAGGTAAAATATATTTTCATTTAACCAGCAAGGCCATGCAAAATACAGTTCAAAGATTATTTTGAATATTCTCAATGGAGCAAAATATTTTCGATTTTGACAGCAGATATGAACCCAATTGAGCACACTTAGAGGCCTACTTATCAAGCCGTCAACTGTGCTGCATTCGCCGGCACCAATACGCTCGCCTAACATCGCGGCCTCAGACTTGAATATGCTCTCCATAGTTACCAAAAAAGCTGTCAAAAAGACGCGCACCAAGTATGGGGCGATGAGCAACAGACTGTTGTTAATTAACAGTCATCGATCTCGCTGCTCTTCGGCTTTTTCACAGCTTTATTTGTATACTGTCCCTAAACACCCACACTATACTAAACTGTTTAAACCCTATACCGCCACTTCCGGACCCCACCGCAACTAAATAAAGTTATTAACCCCTAAACCGCCGCTCCCGGAGCCCACCGCCACTCTAATAAACTTATTAACCCCTATTCCTCCGCTCCCGGAGCCCACCGCCACCTACATTATACTTATTAACCCCTAATCTGCCGCCCTCTACACCGCCGCCACATACATAAAGTTATTAACCCCTATCCTGCCACTCCCGGAGCCCACCGCAACTAAATAAATGTATTAACCCCTAAACCACCAGCCCCCACATCGCCATAAACTAAATTAACCTATTAATCCCTAACCCTAACAACCCGCTAACTTTATATTAAATTTTAACTCATCCTTATCTTATAATAAATTTAAACTTACCTTTAGATTTAAATTAAACAATATTAAACTAATAATTAACCTACCCTAACTATTATAATAAAATTACATTAAACTATCTTAAATTAATAATTAATCTAACCTAACTTTTATACTAAAATTACATAAAACTACAAATTAAAATAACTATATTATATATTTAAACACTGAACCCTACTCAAATAATTTAAATCTACACTAAAAAATTACTAAGTTACCAAAAACTAACAACTAAGTTACAAAAAATAACAAACACTAAGTTACACAAAAAAATAAACACTAAGTTTTTTTTTTTTTTTGTTTTTTTTACTTTTTATTAATCCAACAGGGTATACAGATGTGCAGGAAAAACAAAATAGCCACACAGGGCGAGAAAAAGAAAAAAGCATAACAAAAAATATCAATATACCAGACATAATGTATTAAGCGTATAGCCACATACACAGGGCTAAATAAAACTACCTGCATATCCTAGCATAAATCTTGACCTATTTGTACTCTAAAATATTTCCTTTTACCCATAAATAGGGGATTAGAGTATACACTGTTGGGGTTTTTCAACTTTTGCAATTAAAATAACAAACAAAACAAACAAAAAAATAATAATAATAATAATATCATCCCATCCTATCCTCCTCCCCCCACCAGGTTAGCTGGCTATATAAAGCAGAGGCAGGAGAGGTAGGAATAAGAACAATTTTATGCCTGATGAAACGGTGCAAAACCGAGAAACGCGTTGCATTATTGGAATCACTGTTAACCCCTTTTTTATCCACCTAACACAGCAATTGTTCTGTTGTGTTTTTTAACTTTTGTTTTTAATAAATATTTGTATTTTACTGGAAATACGCCTTTGAGTGGATATCTTTACCTACCTACTGCCCTGCTGATACATAAGAGTCTCTCTACCTTTTTGGGACTTTGTGTTACCTATTGGAGCCATTTGATTACAGCATTAAGAAATCTGATCTGGGGTGAGCTGCTACACCTGCCTAAAATTTGCAGCTTGTTTCTACCAGCACATAAGTGTGCCCATGGAGTATGTGAGTAACCATCTGTACCACTGAAAATATCGTTTGTTATATTTTTAACAGTCTGCACATGTAGTGCTTTTTTTCTGTGTCTCCTTTTCCATCTCCAGCATCACGGTACTACCTGAGAGGTGAGCTGCCACACCTATTTGAATCTGCAGCCTGCTACTACCAGCACATTGGTGTGCTTGTGAAGTGTGTGAGTACCCATTTGGCTCTACTACTGTTATTACTGATTTTTATATCTGTTGATCCTACACATGAGGCGCCCCTCTATTTTCTTCTATTCCTCATAATATCATCCCATCCTATCCTCCTCCCCCCACCGGAAATACCCAACTGTAGGTGTTACAGGAAAATATTCTTATCCCCCACTTCGTGTCTCATATAGTTATCTCACGGAAGCCAGTTACCCAAGCTGACGGAAACAACTCAAGTATAACCAACTCTAAAAAAGCTAAAGAATTTAAAAAAGGCAGTAATATACATCTTTGAATAGGGAGCGGATAAGACCTAATTAGCGGAAGCCAATCCAGAAGAAAGGTTCCTATCCTACTATCCACTAAAAATTTAGTGTGGAAAGATTTGAATAAGATCTGGAATTAAATTTCTTTAAGGAAACAGGAAAAACTCGGAGCTACATGACTCTTCCAACCCTTAGCTATTAACTGTCTTGCTGTCAAAATGATTGTATTTAATATTTTTATCGGCCGATTCGGTTGAAGGTCCGAATTCGTTAGAAGAAATATCTCTTCAGCAGAAAACAGGCCTAAATCTTTGTACAACTTGCTATACCAAAACCTGATCTTTTGCCAGAACTGTTGCACTTTAGGACAAGACCAGAACATATGCAAGATGTCAGCCTTATCAAAAGAGCAACACGGACAACAGAAAAGACTTGAGTCGGATAAAATCTGGACATTTTATCCGGGGTGAGATAATAGTTATTAATTAATTTAAGACGGGCTTCTCTCCATGAAACAGAAATCTGCAACTTTTCTAGCTCCAGGAAACTTCGCTCAATTCTCCTCTAGTTGCGGGAAATACTTTTTCCAGAAATTATATAATTTATCTGTAAATAATTCCCCCTGTTTAGCCAAAAGAATGTTGTAAATCAAAGATATTGAGGAACGACCTAGCGAAAATTAACGGATTATATTCTTAATGTCCATCCAATCGAGGAATACAGCAGTATCCCACTTCTGAGTAAATACGTAATGCCGTAGCTGGAAATAGGCATACAGATTCCAACTAGGTAAATTGAATTTCTGAAACAATAACTCTGACGTAAGCAATTGGTTAGAGTCAAATAATTGATGGATATAAACCAATCCTACTTCTGCCCAAAGCCTATAACCTCTCTGATTAATACCTGGCATAAATTCAGGATTACCTACTATCGGGAAAAACTCTGAAAATACTGGTGAAATTTTCAAAACCTGACAGATTTTATGCCACGCCATGATGACATTTTTAAAAGAAATCAATTTACATATATTTAACGGTAGACTTTTCAAAGGACAATGGAGGATAGCTTTTAATGCAAAAGGAGAAATCAAAAATGATTCTAACTCCAGCGAAACAAACTTATTTGACTCAGTAATCCAATCGAAAGCTAACTTGGCTAAACAAGCCCAATTGTATAATCTAAAGTCTGGTAAGGCTAAACCTGCACGTGACTGTTTTTGCATCAGTCTGTTCAAACCAATCCTTGGTTTTTTATTGCCCCAGATAAATTTGGATTGCCAGAACTGTAAGTCATGAATATCTCTATTGGTCAATAATAACGGGAGATTTTGTAAGAGATATAAAATCTTTGGAAGAATAATCGTTTTAATTAAATTAACTCTTGCTGATAAGGAAATTGGGAGAGAAGACCAATTTTCTAGATCATTTTTAATTTTCAACAAAATCGGCAGAAAATTTAATTTATACCACTTTGCAGGATTTCTACGCAAGATGATGCCTAAATACCGAAAAGACTCCACCACTTTAAAGGGGTGATCCACCCACTTAGAGCCATTCCTATGTAACCAAAGGAGTTCACTCTTGTCATAATTAATTTTATACCCTGAGAACGAGGAAAAAGATTTAAATAATTGCAACACTAAAGGAATAGAATATTGTGCATTATCCAAAAAAAACAATAGGTCATCTGCATAGAGAAGGGTTTTTAACTTGGAAGACCCCAGAGGGATCCCGGGTAAACTATCCCTTAGTAAGATGGCAAACGGCTCTAATGCCAAATTGAAGAGCAGCGGAGAAAGGGGGCATCCTTGCCGAGTCCCCCTTTTAAGCGAGTTAATATGGAGGTTATAGAAGAGGATGGAGTAGGAGGAGTAGAGGAGGTAGCAGCAGGCCTGCCTGCAAGTCGTGGTGGTGTCACCAACTCCTCTGCAGAGCCACGCATTCCATGCTTGGTCCCCCCTCAAAACAGCTTTCGCCGCCTCCCAAAAAACCTCAGGTTTACCAAATTGCCTTATATTAATAGTTGCATAATCCTTCCATTTCTGTTTTAACCAGTTAATGAACCTGGGGTTATTAGTCAGAAAACGAGGAAAAAAGAACGAGGTGTTTTGACTCTTCGGAGGGGCAATGGCTAAAAGTGTAAAGGAAATTACTGCATGGTCCGAGATAGCAATATCATGTATATCTGCCTCAGATCTACATAATGCTAAAGATTTAGATATTAGGAACAGGTCTATTCTAGAAAATGTCATATGTGTTTTTGACTCGCAGGAAAAGCTCCGTTGCTCCGGATTTTTAAGTCTCCATATATCAATTAAATTCAATTCATGACAGAATCTTTTAAAATATTTTGCAACTCTGTTATTTTCCCGTAAGTTTTTTAAGGACAACCTGTCCAGGACAGGACACAACGTCATGTTGAAATCTCCCCCTAATATTAAATTAGCTGCTGAGGAAAGAAATAACTTACTCCTAATAGTGTCCCAAAAAACAGGAGAAAATAGATTAGGGCCATATAAATTGCATAAAACAAAGTCGCAATCCTTAATCTGAATATGTAAAATCAAGAATCTTCCCTCCGGCTCAGCCTCCATTTTAACAATTTTATAATGTAAGTTTTTATGCAGCAAGATTGCCACTCCTGATCTCCTTTTAATCGCAGGGCCTGCAACACATTCACCCACCCATTTACACTTCAGTTTTGCCACTTCTACATCATTAAGATGAGTTTCTTGCAGCATTACTACATCTGGGTTAAATTTAGCCAGATCCTTAATGATTAATTTGCGTTTTTTGGGAGATGTTACCCCCCCAACATTCCAGGAAAGTATATTAATCTTGGAAACCATCTAATTAAATATCATGCTTAGTTGGTATTCTAAGACCGGCGATGGGGGGAGGAAGAGGGGAAAATAACAAAAATAAAAAGGTTTAAAAACAGAAAAATGGTAAGGAAATATGCTTCTACTCCTAGGAACAAATATCCAACCTGACCACCAATGAAACCATGAGTATATAACAATAAATTTCACTCCAACACTTTTTTTCCTTTAAAGAAAACAGTAAACAATATATCAAACAGACATGCGTCAAAAATAAAATCAATAATAAAAAATAACAGTTCAATCCAATACATTTCCGGTTTGTAAAAAATAAATTCCGCCTTAAACTACAAAGCACCGATAAACTCCTGAGCCTCTTGGGGATTATTGAGAACATGTCGGACGCCATTCTCATCCACTATGATCTTAGCAGGGTATGTAATCCATGCTTTCAAACCTTTACTGGTGATCCTAGTACAATAGGGGACCATTTGTTTCCTTTTAACAGATGTCTCTACCGAGAAATCTTGAAAAAATAATAATTTGTTTTTCTCAAAAATAAATTCCCCTGACTTTCTGTATAATTTTAAGAATTCAACCTTGTCCTGATATCTAAGTAGCTTAAATATACACATTCTACTCCTGTTAGCAGTAGTTACACTTGCTTTAGTATATCCAACCCTATGTGCTCTTTCCACTGCAAGGGGTAGTTGTTGAGCGGGGAAACCTAACGCTTTGGGGAGTAACAAAGAGGTAACCTTTAACAGGTCCTCATACTCAGGGGATTCGGGAAGTCCAATAATTCTGATATTATTCCGCCTGGAGCGATCCTCAAGGTCCTCCAGACGGGATTGTAAGCTAGATATTTTAACTTCCTGGTCATGCACTACTTTATCTTGGACATTAGCCCGATCCTCCAAGTCTGAGATCCTGTTTTCTGCCTCATTCATTCTTGAAGCAAATTGCTTGACCTCGTTTGACAGTGATACAATATCTGTGGAAATCGTGCTAAGCTCTTTCTTGATAATATCAAATTGGGGAGTAAAAATGTCAGTTAATTGTGATACTAAGTTACCTACATCTAGGTGGGATGTACCCCCATCCAGCAAGGGATCTAATGAAGTGTCTACACTCCTAACCTTCCTGTCCTTAATTTTAGGTGGCATTATGGGGGAACTTTGTTTTGTATGAGTAATAAATCTTTCCATGTACCCAGTGATTAAGAAATACATGAAAAAACAAACAACAAAATACAACCATACAACAAATGTGATATCAAAACCATGAAAACATTACAGCCCCTAAATGAATAGGAGATAATAATTAAAAAAAATAAAAAGAAAAGCTTGTATTGTGAGAGTGATTTTTTTTTCCCCCTTTAAAGGGATACACAAAGGATATATTAACTAGTGAGTTTAGGGCCTTTAACGTGAATACGTGTCAGTTATAGAGAGTCGGCAGTTAACCATTATATCTTAGTACCAAAATATTGAATGATATTTCTCAAAAAAGAAAACAGAACAAAAAAATGAAAAATAAAAAGCCAAAAAAAGGAAGAAACAAAATAATAGAATGTCAGCAAACACAAGATTACTCCACCAAAAAAATAGACAGTCACATATATACTGCTTGTGACTTCTGTTCCTTTCTCCTTCTTCCCACTGTGTTTTTCTAGAAAATTCAAATGATAACTACGCAGGGAATCAGGGAGCTCCAAACCAGGAAAAAAGTTCCATCAACTGAGGAGGTAGTAATGTGAATAAGTGGGTCACCAGTTTACACAGTTCACCAACTATCCCCTAAAAAACAAAGGGAAAACCCAAAAAAGTCTCTAAAGAGGAAGGTGTATCTCCTTATCGGTCTTCAGGCTGTATCAGCTTTTGTATAAATATCAAGACCAAACAGAATTACCCATCACATCAGCAATGTGAAAATAATTAATCTTGCTGCACACTCAGGATCCTTATTTCCCCCAAGCTGTGGTAGGAGGAAAACAGCTAGGCAGCTAGTAACATAGGGTACGCTCCACCCTAGCTCATATCAGGTCAGCCTCCCAAGGAAAGTCAGTGAGCTGCGCCCTCTGCGGATCTCCTATTCCAAACATTTATGTTCCAATATATCAGGGGGGTATACAACCAAAACAGGTAGGTCTTACCCAGAGAGATTCAAACTTTGACGAGCCTTGGGCACCACAGTAGAGAAGAGCGTCTCCTCAGGCCTCCAACCGACCAGATGTCACACTCAACTGCGAGTAGGGAGCGCTGCCCACTGATCACTCTGTAGACACCCCACCCCCTCCTACAAGCGGTTACTCCACTCAGAGAGCCCGGGAGATTCACCGGGGTTAACTTGCCTGCCCACTCTAGGCGCCGCTCCTCTCCTCCCCGTGTGTATCCTTGGCGGCTGGTGCAGTATCCACCGCTTGGCTTAACCGCCAGTTCAAGGGCTTCCACGGCATAGGCGTAGACACCGCCTGTAGTCCTGCAGTCGATCCCAGACAATCTGGGTATGGCAGGCAAACAAATGCTGGGGGAGATGTCCTTGCTCCTGCTTTCCAGAGCACCATGAGCTGCACAGCGTGCCTAACAGCTCCGCCCCCACCAGAAGTGCAGAAAGAGCAAAAACACTAAGTTACAAAAAATAAAAAATAAATTATCAAAGCTTTAAACTAATTACACCTAATCTAAGGGCCCTATGAAAATAAAAAAGCCCCCCCAAAATAAAAAAAAACCCTAGCATACAATAAACTACAAATAGCCCTTAAAAGGGTCTTTTGCAGGGCATTGGCCCAAAGTAATCAGCTCTTTTACCTGAAAAAAAAATAGTAAACAGTAAAACCCACCACCCACACAACCAACCCCCCAAATAAAAAGCTAACTAAAAAAACCTAAGCTCCCCATTGCCCTGAAAAGGGCATTTGGATGGGCATTGCCCTTAAAAGAGCATTTAGCTCTATTGCAGCCCAAGTCCTAATCTAAAACTAAAACCCACCAAATAAACCCTTAAAAAATCCTCACACTAACCCCAGAAGATTTACTTACAGTTTTGAAGATCCGACATCCATCCTCCAAGAAGCCGGGAGAAGTCCTCAACAAAGCGGCAGAAGTCTTCATCCAAGCCCACAGAAGTCTTCATGCAGACGGCATCTTCTATCTTCATCCATCTGGCGCGGAGCGACTCCATATTCAAGACATCCGACGCGGAGCATCCTCTTCTGACGACGACTACCGACGAATGAAGGTTCCTTTAAATGACGTCATCCAAGATGGCATCCATTAGATTCTGATTGGCTGATAGAATTCTATCAGCCAATCGGAATTAAGGTTGAAAAAATTCTATTGGCTGTTGCAATCAGCCAATAGGATTGAGCCTTCATCCTTTTGGCTGATCCAATCAGCCAATAGAATGCAAGCTCAATCCTATTGGCTGATTGCAACAGCTAATAGGATTTTTTAAGGTTTTGTTGGGTGGGTTTTAGTTTTAGATTAGGACTTGGGCTGCAATAGAGCTAAATGCCCTTTTAAGG
This sequence comes from Bombina bombina, assembly GCF_027579735.1. Classification (NCBI taxonomy): domain Eukaryota; kingdom Metazoa; phylum Chordata; class Amphibia; order Anura; family Bombinatoridae; genus Bombina; species Bombina bombina. The sequence continues at coordinate 482,247,560 of NC_069500.1, forward strand.
GCAATACCCATCCAAATGCCCTTTTCGGGGCAATGGGGAGCTTAAGTTTTTTAGTTAGCTTTTCATTTGAGGGATTGGTTGTATGGGTGGTGGGTTTTACTGTTGTGGGGTATTTGTATTTTTTTTTATAGGTAAAAGAGCTGATTACTTTGGGGCAATGCCCCACAAAAGGCCCTTTTAAGGGTTATTTGTAGATTATTGTAGGTTAGGGGTTTTTCTTTATTTTGGGGGGCTTTTTTATTTTCATTAGGTGTAATTAGTTTAAAGCTTTGATAATTTCTTTTTTAATTTTTGTAGCTTGGTGTTTATTTTTTTGTGTAACTTAGAGTTTGTTATTTTTTGTAACTTAGTTGTTAGTTTTTGGTAACTTAGTAATTTTTTAGTGTAGATTTAAATTATTTGAGTAGGGTTAGATGTTTAAATATATAATATAGTTATTTTAATTTGTAGTTTTATGTAATTTTAGTATAAAAGTTAGGTTAGATTAATTTTTATTTTAATATAGTTTAATGTAATTTTAGTTTAAAAGTTAGGTTGGATTAAGTATTAATTTAATATAGTTTAATTTAATTTTATTATAATAGGGTAGGTTAATTATTAATTTAATAGAGTTTAATGTAATTTAGTATAATAGGGTAGGTTAATAAATAGTTTAATATAGTTTAATGTAATTTTATTATAATAGTTGGAATAGGTTAATTATTAGTTTAATATAGTTTAATTTAATTCTAAAGGTAAGTTTAAATTTATTATAAAATAGGGATGAGTTAATATTTAATATAAAGTTAGCGGGTTGTTAGGTTTAGGGGTTAATAGGTTAATTTAGTTTATGGCGATGTGGGGGACTGGCGGTTTAGGGGTTAATACATTTATTTAGTTGTGGTGGGCTCTAGGAGCGGCAGGATAAGGGTTAATAACTTTATGTAGGTGGCGGCGGTGTAGGGGGCGTCAGATTAGGGGTTACTAACATTATGTAGGTGACGGCGGTGTCGGGGCGGCAGATTAGGGGTTAATAAGTATAATGTATGTGGCGGCGATGTAGGGGGCGGCAGATTAGGGGTTAATAAGTATAATGTAGGTGGCGGCGGTGTCGGGGAGGCAGATTAGGGGTGTTTAGACTCAGGGTACATGTTAGGGTGTTAGGTGTAAACATTAATTTATTCTCCCATAGGAATTAATGGGATATCGGGCAGCAGCGAAGATGAGCTTTCGCTGCTTTCAGACTCCCATTGATTCCTATGGCATCCGCCGCCTCCAGGGCGGTGGATTGAAAACCAGGTACACTGGGCCGGAATAGTGGAGAGCGTACCTGCTAGGAATTTGTTAACTTGCAAAAGTAGTCAGATAGTGCTGAATGTGTATTCGGAACATCTGTAATGATGTAAGCATCGATCTGTGTCGGACTGAGACCGGCGGATAGTATGTTACATCACAAATTTCTACTTTTGCCGGTCTGTAGGCTTTGATAAATGAGGCGAATCAGGCTCTCCACAATTACGCTGCGGAATTCCAGCATATTTGCGGTTGACGGCTTGATAAATAGAGGCCTTAGAGTGACAGTGAACACCTGGTGAGTTTATATAATTTTTTTAGTTATGCATAATGAAACAACTTTGCAATATACTTTCATTATCGATATTGATCTGTATCGTGACCCTATGGTAAAAAAGTCAATATTTAAAAAAGTTTACTAGAGATTATTAATGCGCCTGTCATTTTTTTAGCAGGCCCTATACTTTCATTGGATAGTGCAGGGTGTGCTATAATCACTCATATTACAAGTAATAGCACTGAAAAATTTAACAAAGGGTGCCAAGTAGTGATGTCGCGAACTTAAAATTTTCCGTTCGCAAACGGCGAACACAAACCTCTGCAAATGTTCGCGAACGGGCGAACCGGGCGAACCGCCATTGACTTCAATAAGCAGGCGAATTTTAAAACCCACAGGGACTCTTTCTGGCCACAATAGTGATGGAAAAGTTGTTTCAAGGGTACTAACACTTGGACTGTGGTATGCCGGAGGGGGATCCATGGCAAAACTCCCACGTAAAATTACATAGTTGATGCAGAGTCTGGTTTTAATCCATAAAGGGCATAAATCACCTAACATTCCTAAATTGTTTGGAATAACGTACTTTAAAACATATCGATCAGGTAGTGTAAGGGTTACGCCCGCTTCACAGTGACAGACCAAACTCCCCGTTTAACGCACCGCAAACAACCGCAAACAGTCCATTTGCACAACCGCAAACTCCCCATTTGTACAAGGTTGGATACCAAGCTAGCCATGTCCCGTTCCTTGTCCTCACTGATGTCATTGAAGGTCTCTTCCTCCACCCAGCCACGTACAACACCAAGGGTCCCCGAAAGGTGACAACAAGCGCCCTGGGACGCCTGCTGTGTTTGGTCTTCCACCTCCTCAAAGCCACTTTCCTCCTCTGACTCCTCTTCTTCAGATTCCTCTCTCTGCGTTGCCTCTCTCTGCATTATTATAAGGTGTGTTAAGTAGTCCTATTCCTATCAGTTTAATCCCTGTTCCGTCCCCTATCAGGGGACGTCTATATGGCATGGATTTTAGGAACCGGGAGATGGAAAAAGATGCTTGGTCGGTCCTCCTACTTCAAATTTGGGGCACTGCACGTGCAATCGTGGCTGGACTTTTAACCAACGGACATTTGGCAGACGGACATTTGGCCGACGGACATTTGGCCGACGGACATTTGGCCGAAACACAAGTGGCTGTCAAATAACAGTCCGGCCACGAGATAGATAGATTTGATAGCTAGATACATAGATTAGATTGATAGATCAATAGATGCAATAGATACATTTGATAGACACGATAGATAGATAGATAGATAGATAGATAGATAGATTTGATAGATAAATAGATAGATTTGATAGATAGATAATTTCCCAGACAGAGAATTACAAGACGTGCGGTCTGGGACCCATGGTAAGGTTCCCAGAGGCAGTTGCGGCGCCAGGAGACGTGTATATGGCATGGATTTTAGGAACCGGGAGATGGAAAAAGATGCTTGGTCGGTCCTCCTACTTCAAATTTGGGGCACTGCGCGTGCAATCTACTGTGGCACCAGATATGAGTGGTGTGTTAAGTAGTACTATTCTTATCAGTTTAATCCCTGTTACGTCCCCTATCAGGGGACGTGTATATGGCATGGATTTTAGGAACCGGGAGATGGAAAAAGATGCTTGGTCGGTCCTCCTACTTCGAATTTGGGGCACTGCGCGTGCAATCTACTGTGCCACCAGATAGGAGTGGTGTGTTAAGTAGTACTATTCTTATCAGTTTAATCCCTGTTACATCCTCTATCAGGGGACGTGTATATGGCATGGATTTTAGGAACCGGGAGATGGAAAAAGATGCTTGGTCGGTCCTCCTACTTCAAATTTGGGGCACTGCGCGTGCAATCGTGGCCGGACTTTTAGCCGACGGACATTTGGAAGATGGACATTTGGCCGATGGACATTTGGCCGAAACATAAGTGGCTGTCAGATAACAGTCCGGCCACGAGATAGATAGATTTGATAGATAGATAGATAGATAGATAGATTAGATAGATAGATCAATAGATGCAATAGATACATTTGATAGATACGATAGATAGATAGATAGATAGATTTGATAGATAAATAGATAGATTTGATAGATAGATAATTTCCCAGACAGAGAATTACAAGACGTGCAGTCTGGGACCCATGGTAAGGTTCCCAGAGGCAGTTGCTGCGCCAGGGGACGTGTATATGGCATGGATTTTAGTAACCGGGAGATGGAAAAAGATGCTTGGTCGGTCCTCCTACTTCAAATTTGGGGCACTGCACGTGCAATCTACTGTGGCACCAGATATGAGTGGTGTGTTAAGTAGTACTATTCTTATCAGTTTAATCCCTGTTACGTCCCCTATGAGGGGACGTGTATATGGCATGGATTTTAGGAACCAGGAGATGGAAAAAGATGCTTGGTCGGTCCTCCTACTTCAAATTTGGGGCACTGCGCGTGCAATCTACTGTGCCACCAGATAGGAGTGGTGTGTTAAGTAGTACTATTCTTATCAGTTTAATCCCTATTACGTCCCCTATCAGTGGACGTGTATATTGCATGGATTTTAGGAACCGGGAGATGGAAAAAGATGCTTGGTCGGTCCTCCTACTTCAAATTTGGGGCACTGCGACGGACATTTGGCCGACGGACATTTGGCCGAAACACAAGTGGCTGTCAGATAACAGTCCAGCCACGAGATAGATAGATTTGATAGATAGATAGATACATAAATTAGATAGATAGATCAATAGATGCAATAGATACATTTGATAGATACGATAGATAGATAGATAGATAGATAGATAGATAGATAGATAGATAGATCAATAGATAGATAGATAGATTTGATAGATAAATAGAAAGATTTGATAGATAATTTCCCAGACAGAGAATTACAAGACGTGCGGGCTGGGACCCATGGTAAGGTTCCCAGAGGCAGTTGCGGCGCCAGGGGACGTGTATATGGCATGGATTTTAGGAACCGGGAGATGGAAAAAGATGCTTGGTCGGTCCTCCTACTTCAAATTTGGGGCACTGCGCGTGCAATCTATTGTGGCACCAGATATGAGTGGTGTGTTAAGTAGTACTATTCTTATCAGTTTAATATCTATTATGTCCCTTATCAGGGGACGTGTATATGGCATGGATTTTAGGAACCGGGAGATGGAAAAAAATGCTTGGTCGGTCCTCCTACTTCAAATTTGGGGCACTGCGCGTGCAATCGTGGCCAGACTTTTAGCCGAAGGACATTTGGCAGACGGACATTTGGCCGATGGACATTTGGCCGAAACACAAGTGGCTGTCAGATAACAGTCCGGCCACGAGATAGATAGATTTGATAGATAGATAGATAGATAGATAGATAGATAGATAGATAGATACATAGATTAGATAGATCAATAGATGCAATAGATACATTTGATAGATACGATAGATAGATAGATAGATTTGATAGATAAATAGATAGATTTGATAGATAGATAATTTCCCAGACAGAGAATTACAAGACGTGCAGTCTGCGACCCGTGGTAAGGTTCCCAGAGGCAGTTGCGGCGCCAGGGGACATGTATATGGCATGGATTTTAGCAACCGGGAGATGGAAAAAGATGCTTGGTCGGTCCTCCTACTTCAAATTTGGGGCACTGCGCATGCTATCTACTGTGCCACCAGATAGGAGTGGTGTGTTAAGTAGTAATATTCCTATTAGTTTAATCCCTGTTACGTGCCTTTTTTTTGGTTTGGTTTTTGAAGCCACAGTGCAGCACCAGAGGCCAGAAAAATTTGGCATGTACACATGCCTGAAAAATTAGGTATTGTTGCAGCCACTGCTGTAGCAGCGGCCAGAAAAATTGATGTTTGTTTCCCATGCAGAAAGTGCCCTAAAACATTGCGGCGTGAACCCTAGTTGTTGGCGGATAAGTCACGCAAGTCATCCGGCATTCGAAGATAAAATACAGCAGTGTGTGGACCATTTTTAGCGCAAGGCAGCTCATCTCATCAGGCCTTTTTTACTAGAATGTATCACCCAATGTCAGTCCCTTCGGGATCCATCCCTCATTCATATTAATAAAGGTGAGGTAATCTAGACTTTTTTGACCTAGGCGACTTCTCTTCTCAGTGACAATACCTCCTGCTGCACTGAAGGTCCTTTCTGACAGGACACTTGAAGCGAGGCAGGCCAGAAGTTCTATAGCAAATTGGGATAGCTCAGGCCACAGGTCAAGCCTGCACATCCAGTAGTCAAGGGGTTCATCGCTCCTCAGTGTATCGAGATCTGCAGTTAAGGCGAGGTAGTCTGCTACCTGTCGGTCGAGTCATTCTCTGAGGGTGGACCCCGAAGGGCTGTGGCGATGCATAGGACTTAAAAAGCTCTGCATGTCCTCCATCAACAACACGTCTGTAAAGCGCCCTGTCCTTGCCGGCGTGGTCGTGGGAGTCGGAGGATTACTTTCACCTCTTCCCCTGTTAGATTCCCATTGTGCTGTGACATCACCCTTATACGCTGTGTAAAGCATACTTTTTAATTTATTTTGGAACTGCTGCATCCTTTCCAACTTGCGGTAATTCAGTAACATTTCAGGCACTTTATGCTTATACCGGGGGTCTAGTAGGGTGGACACCCAGTACAGGTTGTTCTCCTTCAGCTTTTTTATACGAGGGTCCCACAACAGTCACGACAGCATGAAAGACCCCATTTGCACAAGGTTGGATGCCGAGCTACTCATGTCCCGTTCCTCGTCCTCAGTGATCTCACTGAAGGTATCTTCTTCCCCCCAGCCACGTACAACACCATGGGTACCAGATAGGTGACAACGAGCACCCTGGGATGCCTGTTGTGGTTGGTCTTCCTCCTCCTCAAAGCCACATTCCTCCTCTGACTCCTCTTCCTCACAATCCTTTTCCAGCGTTGCCGCTGGTCCAGGAAGCGATGCTGATAAGGCTGTTTCTGGTGGTGATGGTGACCACAACTCTTCCTCTTCATGCCCATCTACGGCCTGATCCAGCACTCTTTGCAGGGCACGCTCCAGGAAGAAAACAAATGGTATGATGTTGCTGATGGTGCCTTCGGTGCAACTGACTAGGTTTGTCACCTCCTCAAAAGGACGCATGAGCCTACAGGCATTGCGCATGAGCGTCCAGTAACGTGGCAAAAAAATTCCCAGCTCCGCAGAGGCTGTCCTAGCACCCCGGTCATACAAATACTCGTTAACGGCTTTTTCTTGTTGGAGCAGGCGGTCGAACATTAGGAGTGTTGAATTCCAACGTGTCGGGCTGTCGCAAATCAAGTGCCTCACTGGCATGTTGTTTCGCCGCTGGATATCTGAAAAGTGCGCCATGGCCATGTAGGAACACCTTAAATGGCCACACACCTTCCTGGCCTGCTTCAGGACGTCCTGTAAGCCTGGGTACTTATGCACAAAGCGTTGTACGATCAGATTACACACATGTGCCATGCACGGGACATGTGTCAACTTGCCCAATTTCAATGCCGCCACCAAATTACTTCCATTGTCAGAAACCACTTTGCCAATCTCCAGTTGGTGCGGAGTCAACCACTGATCCACCTGTGCGTTCAGGGCGGACAGGAGTGCTGATCCAGTGTGACTCTCTGCTTTCAGGCAAGTCAACCCCAAGACGGTGTGACACTGCCGTATCCGGGATGTGGAATAGTACCTGGGGAGCTGGGGGGTTGCCGTTGATGTGGAGCAAGACGCAGCAGCAGAAGAGGACTCAGCCGAGGAGGTTATGGAAGAGGATGGAGTAGGAGGAGTAGAGGAGGTGGCAGCAGGCCTGCCTGCAAGTCGTGGCGGTGTCACCAACTCCTCTGCAGAGCCACGCATTCCATGCTTGGCAGCCGTCAGCAGGTTTACACAATGCGCAGTGTATGTGATATACCTGCCCTGACCATGCTTTGCAGACCAGCTATCAGTGGTCAGATGGACCCTTGCCCCAACACTGTGTGCCAGACATGCCATTACTTCCTTTCGCACAATCGAGAACAGGTTGGGGATTGCCTTTTGTACAAAGAAATTTCGGCCGGGTACCTTCCACTGCGGTGTCCCAATAGCTACAAAAAATTTTAACGCCTCAGACTCCACCGTCTTGTATGGTAAAAGCAGGCGGGCTAAGAGTTCAGACAAGCCAGCTGTCAGACGCCGGGCAAGGGGGTGACTTTGTGACATTGGCTTCTTACGCTCAAACATGTCCTTGACAGACACCTGACTGTGGGCAGATGAGCAGGAACTGTTCCGGAAGAGAGACGGAGTGGAGGATGGTTGAGAGGGGGCAAGGAGGACAGCAGTGGTTGACGTGGCTGAAGATGCTGGACCAGGAGGAGGATGGCGGCTTTGAGTTTGTGTGCTGCTTCTACTCATGTGTTGATCCCATAGGCGTTTGTGATGTGCGATCATGTGCCTTCGCAAAGCAGTTGTACCTAGAAGGGTGTTGGACTTCCCAAGACTCAGTTTCTTTTGGCACAGGTTGCAAATGGCATCGCTGTTGTCAGAGGCAGACTCACACAAAACATGACACACTGCTGAGCTCTGCGATGATGGCATTCTGGTGGTGGCAACAGCATGCGTTGATTGACGTGCTGTCTGGCTGACCCTGGGTGCCGATGCATGCTGTCTGACTGTGCCACTAGCTCCTTGCGACGACCTCCCCCTGCTTCCAACTCGTCTCCTCCTCCTCCACTCTGTCTCCCCATCTGAACTTTCCCCCTGTTCTTCTTCTCTGACATCCATGGACGCATCATCATCATCAACCGCTTCACTTGTATCTGACAAATCAACAAAGGAAGCAGCAGCGGGTACAACATCATCATCATCACACCGTACGTCCATGTCTGTAATGCTGCCTGACTGAGACATATCACTGTTATCTACATCCTCTGTCAATGATGGTTGCGCATCACTCATTTCTACCAACTGATATGTAAATAACTCCTCTGACAGATCAAGTAAAGCAGCTGTGGTGCTAGTGTTGGTGGTGGTGGCAGGCGGGCGAGTGGTAACTTGAGAGGTGCCCAAAGATAAGCTGGAGGAGGATGGTGCGTCAAGGTTCAGAGCGGAAGCTATAGAAGATTGGGTGTCCTGTGTTAAAAAGTCAACTATGTCCTCAGAACTTTTTCGAGTTCATGGGATGTGGCCTCTGAACACTGGACATTATACTAGGGCCAAAGGGAATCACAGCACCACGACCACAACGGCACCTGCGGGTTGGCCTCCCTCTGCCTGTCATTTTTTTTTTTAAATGTACACTTACACTACTATTAAACAAGATATGAGTGGTGCCACTGGGCAAGTGGGCACAGTATACGCTGTGATCCTGACACAAAAAAGCAGGCTGATGTTTCACAGTCCAAAAAGTTGTTTTTGTTTTAAATGTACACTTACACTACTATTAAACAAGATATGAGTGGTGGCACTGGGCAAGTGGGCACAGTATACGCTGTGAGTCTGACACAAAAAAGCAGACTGATGTTTCACAGTCCAAAAAGTTTTTATTTTTTTAAATGTACACTTACACTACTATTAAACAAGATATGAGTGGTGGCACTGGGCAAGTGGGCACAGTATATGCTGTGAGCCTGACACAAAAAAGCAGACTGATATTTCACAGTCCAAAAAGTTTTTTTTTTTTTTAAATGTACACTTACACTACTATTAAACAAGATATGAGTGGTGGCACTGGGCAAGTGGGCACAGTATACGCTGTGAGCCTGACCCAAAAAAGCAGACTGATGTTTCACAGTCCAAAAAGTTTTTTATTTTAAATTTACACTACTGTTACACCAGATATAAGTGGTAGCACTGGGCAAGTGGGCACAGTATACGCTGTGAGCCTGGCACACACGCTGGCAGGCAGGCAACTGCAATTAGATTACACAAGCAGACTGATGTTTCACAGTCAAAAAAGTTTTTTTTTTTTAAATTTACACTACTGTTACACCAGATATGAGTGGTGGCACTGGGCAAGTGGGCACAGTATACACTGTGAGCCTGGCACACACTGGCAGGCAGGCAACTGCATTTACATTACACTAGCAGACTGATGTTTCACAGTCAAAAATTTTTTTTTTAAATTTACACTACTGTTACACCAGATATGAGTGGTGGCACTGGGCAAGTGGGCCTGGCACACACGCTGGCAGGCAGGCAACTGCAATTAGATTACACAAGCAGACTGATGTTTCACAGTCAAAAACGTGTTTTTTTTAAATTTACACTACTGTTACACCAGATATGAGTGGTGGCACTGGGCAAGTGGGCACAGTATACGCTGTGAGCCTGGCACACATGCTGGCAGGCAGGCAACTGCAATTAGATTACACAAGCAGACTGATGTTTCACAGTCAAAAAAGTTTTTTTTTTTTAAATTTACACTACTGTTACACCAGATATGAGTGGTGGCACTGGGCAAGTGGACCTGGCACACAGACTGTCAGGCAGGCAACTGCAATTAGATTCCGCAAGCAGACTGATGTTTCACAGTCAAAAAAAATTTTTATTTTAAATTTACACTAATGTTACACCAGAGATGAGTGGTGGCACTGGGCAAGTGGGCACAGTATACACTGTGAGCCTGGCACACATGCTGGCAGGCAGGCAACTGCAATTAGATTACACAATCAGACTGATGTTTCACAGTCAAAAAAGTTTTTTTTTTAAATTTACACTACTGTTACACCAGATATGAGTGGTGGCACTGGGCAAGTGGGCCTGGCACACCCGCTGGCAGGCAGGCAACTGCAATTAGATTACACTAGCAGACTGATGTTTCACAGTCAAAAAAGTTTTTTTTTTTTAAATTTACACTACTGTTACACCAGATATGAGTGGTGGCACTGGGCAAGTGGGCCTGGCACACACGCTGGCAGGCAGGCAACTGCAATTAGATTACACAAGCAGACTGATGTTTCACAGTCCAAAAAAAGTTTGTTTTTTTTTAAAAATTACACTACTATTACACCAGATATGAGTGGTGGCACTGGGCAAGTGGGCCTGGCACACACGCTGGCAATCAGGCAACTGCAATTAAATTACAGTAGCAGACTGATGTTTCACAGTTTTTTAAATTTACACTACTGTTATACCATATATTAGTGGTGGCACTGGGCAAGTGGCTTGGCAGGCAGGCAGGCAACTGCAATTAGATTACACAGGAAAAAATAAATAAAAAAATGATGTTCTAGCCCTAAAAAGGGCTTTTTGGGGTGCTGTCCTTACAGCAGAGATCAGATGAGTCTTTCAGGACTGTAGTGGACACTGAATACACTAGCCTAGCTATCAATTTCCCTATTAAATCACCAGCAGCTACACTGTCCCTCCTCTCACTAACAATGCAGCTTCTGAATGAATCTAAAATGGCTGCTGTCCAGGAGCTGGGAGGGTCTGCTACTGATTGGCTGGAATGTGTCTGCAGACTGTGAGATACAGGGTCAAAGTTTCCTCAATGATGACGAATAGGGGGCGGATCGAACATCGCATTTGTTCGCCCGCGGCGAACGCGAACATGCTATGTTCGCCAGCGAACTATTCGCTGCATCACTAATGCCAAGATAATAAATATATAATTGATAACAAAAGTGAAAAGGTCTTTAAAAACTGTATGGCTCATCTGAATAATAAAAACATAATTTATGTAAGAACTTACCTGATAAATTCATTTCTTTCATATTAGCAAGAGTCCATGAGCTAGTGACGTATGGGATATACATTCCTACCAGGAGGGGCAAAGTTTCCCAAACCTCAAAATGCCTACAAATACACCCCTCACCACACCCACAAATCAGTTTAACGAATAGTCAAGAAGTGGGGCGATAAGAAAAAAGTGCGAAAGCATAAAAAATAAGGAATTGGAATAATTGTGCTTTATACAAAAAAATCATAACCACCACAAAAAGGGTGGGCCTCATGGACTCTTGCTAATATGAAAGAAATGAATTTATCAGGTAAGTTCTTACATAAATTATGTTTTCTTTCATGTAATTAGCAAGAGTCCATGAGCTAGTGACGTATGGGATAATGACTACCCAAGATGTGGATCTTTCCACGCAAGAGTCACTAGAGAGGGAGGGATAAAATAAAGACAGCCAATTCCGCTGAAAAATAATCCACACCCAAAATAAAGTTTAAATTTTATAATGAAAAAAACTGAAAATATAAGCAGAAGATTCAAACTGAAACAGCTGCCTGAAGTACTTTTCTACCAAAAACAGCTTCAGAAGAAGAAAACACATCAAAATGGTAGAATTTAGTAAAAGTATGCAAAGAAGACCAAGTTGCTGCTTTGCAAATCTGATCAACCGAAGCTTCATTCCTAAACGCCCAGGAAGTAGAAACTGACCTAGTAGAATGAGCTGTAATCCTTTGAGGCAGAGTTTTACCCGACTCGACATAAGCATGATGAATTAAAGATTTCAACCAAGATGCCAAAGAAATGGCAGAGGCCTTCTGACCTTTCCTAGAACCGGAAAAGATAACAAATAGACTAGAAGTCTTTCGGAAATTCTTAGTAGCTTCAACATAATATTTCAAAGCTCTAACTACATCCAAAGAATGCAATGATTTCTCCTTAGAATTCTTAGGATTAGGACATAATGAAGGAACCACAATTTCTCTACTAATGTTGTTGGAATTCACAACCTTAGGTAAAAATTCAAAAGAAGTTTGCAACACCGCCTTATCCTGATGAAAAATCAGAAAAGGAGACTCACAAGAAAGAGCAGATAATTCAGAAACTCTTCTGGCAGAAGAGATGGCCAAAAGGAACAAAACTTTCCAAGAAAGTAATTTAATGTCCAACGAATGCATTGGTTCAAACGGAGGAGCTTGAAGAGCCCCCAGAACCAAATTCAAACTCCAAGGAGGAGAAATTGATTTAATGACAGGTTTTATACGAACCAAAGCTTGCACAAAACAATGAATATCAGGAAGATTAGCAATCTTTCTGTGAAAAAGAACAGAAAGAGCAGAGATTTGTCCTTTCAAGGAACTTGCAGACAAACCTTTCTCCAAACCATCCTGAAGAAACTGTAAAATTCTCGGAATTCTAAAAGAATGCCAGGAAAAATGATGAGAAAGACACCAAGAAATATAAGTCTTCCAGACTCTATAATATATCTCCCTAGATACAGATTTACGAGCCTGTAACATAGTATTAATCACAGAGTCAGAGAAACCTCTTTGACTAAGAATCAAGCGTTCAATCTCCATACCTTTAAATTTAAGGATTTGAGATCCTGATGGAAAAAAGGACCTTGCGACAGAAGGTCTGGTCTTAACGGAAGAGTCCACGGTTGGCAAGAGGCCATCCGGACAAGATCTGCATACCAAAACCTGTGAGGCCATGCTGGAGCTACCAGCAGAACAAACGAACATTCCTTCAGAATCTTGGAGATCACTCTAGGAAGAAGAACTAGAGGCGGAAAGATATAAGCAGGATGATACTTCCAAGGAAGTGACAATGCATCCACTGCTTCCGCTTGAGGATCCTTGGATCTGGACAGATACCTGGGAAGTTTCTTGTTTAGATGAGAGGCCATCAGATCTATTTCTGGAAGTCCCCACATTTGGACAATCTGAAGAAATACGGATGCAACGTTCGGCGACTGAGATAATCCGCTTCCCAATTGTCTATACCTGGGATATGAACCGCAGAAACTAGACAGGAGCTGGATTCCGCCCAAACCAGAATTCGAGATACTTCTTTCATAGCCAGAGGGCTGTGAGTGCCTCCCTGATGATTGATGTATGCCACAGTTGTGACATTGTCTGTCTGAAAACAAATGAACGCTTCTCTCTTTAGAAGAGGCCAAGACTGAAGAGCTCTGAAAATTGCACGGAGTTCCAAAATATTGATCGGTAATCTCACCTCCTGAGATTCCCAAACCCCTTGTGCCGTCAGAGACCCCCACACAGCTCCCCAACCTGTAAGACTTGCATCTGTTGAGATTACAGTCCAGGTCGGAAGAACAAAAGAAGCCCCCTGAACTAAACGATGGTGATCTGTCCACCACATCAGAGAGTGTCGTACAATCGGTTTTAAAGATATTAATCGAGATATCTTTGTGTAATCCCTGCACCACTGGTTCAGCATACAGAGCTGAAGAGGTCGCATGTGAATACGAGCAAAGGGGATCGCGTCCGATGCAGCAGTCATAAGACCTAGAATTTCCATGCATAAGGCTACCGAAGGGAATGATTGTGACTGAAGGTTTCGACAAGCTGATATCAATTTTAGACATCTCTTGTCTGTCAAAGATAGAGTCATGGACACTGAATCTATCTGGAAACCCAAAAAGGTTACCCTTGTCTGAGGAATCAATGAACTTTTTAGTAAATTGATCCTCCAACCATGATCTTGAAGAAACAACACAAGTCGATTCGTATGAGATTCGTATGAGATTCGTATGAGATTTGTATGAGATTCTGCTAAATGTGAAGACTGAGCAAGTACCAAGATATCGTCCAAATAAGGAAATACCACAATACCCTGATACCACTCCTGAGGATGAAGGATCAGGCTTTTGTTCCTTGTTGTGACAAAAGGAACGAAAACGATTATTAGACCTAAATTTACCTTTAGATTTTTTATCCTGTGGTAAAAAAGTTCCTTTCCCTCCAGTAACAGTTGAGATAATAGAATCCAACTGAGAACCAAATAATTTATTACCCTGGAAAGAAAGGGAAAGCAGAGTAGACTTAGAAGACATATCAGCATTCCAAGTTTTAAGCCATAAAGCTCTTCTAGCTAAAATAGCTAGAGACATATACCTGACATCAACTCTAATGATATCAAAGATGGCATCACAAATAAAATTATTAGCATGTTGAAGAAGAATAATAATGCTATGAGAATTATGATCTGTTACTTGTTGCGCTAAAGCTTCCAACCAAAAAGTTGAAGCTGCAGCAACATCCGCCAAAGATAAAGCAGGTCTAAGAAGATTACCTGAACACAAGTAAGCTTTTCTTAGAAAGGATTCAATTTTCCTATCTAAAGGATCCTTAAAGGAAGTACCATCTGCCGTAGGAATGGTAGTACGCTTAGCAAGAGTAGAGACAGCCCCATCAACTTTAGGGATTTTGTCCCAAAATTCTAATCTGTCAGATGGCACAGGATATAATTGCTTAAAACGTTTAGAAGGAGTAAATGAATTACCCAAATTATTCCATTCCCTGGAAATTACTTCAGAAATAGCACCAGGAACAGGAAAAACTTCTGGAATAACTACAGGAGATTTAAAAACCTTATCTAAACGTTTAGATTTAGTATCAAGAGGACCAGAATCCTCAATTTCTAATGCAATTAGGACTTCTTTAAGTAAAGAACGAATAAATTCCATTTTAAATAAATATGAAGATTTATCAGCATCAACCTCTGAGACAGAATCCTCTGAACCAGAAGAACCATTATCAGAATCAGAATGATGATGTTCATTTAAAAATTCATCTGAAAAATGAGAAGTTTTAAAAGACTTTTTACGTTTACTAGAAGGAGGAATAACAGACATAGCCTTCTTAATGGATTTAGAAACAAAATCTCTTATGTTATCAGGAACACTCTGAGTATTAGATGTTGATGGAACAGCAACAGGTAATGTAACTTTACTAAAGGAAATATTATCTGCATTAACAAGTTTGTCATGACATTCAATACAAACAACAGCTGGAGGAACAGCTACCAAAAGTTTACAGCAGATACACTTAGCTTTGGTAGCTCCAGCACCAGGCAGCAATTTTCCAGAAGTATCTTCTGACTCAGCTTCAACATGGGACATCTTGCAATATGTAATAGAAAAAACAACATATAAAGCAAAATTGATCAAATTCCTTAAATGATTAAATTTCAGGAATGGGAAAAAATGCCAGTGAACAAGCTTCTAGCAACCAGAAGCAATAAAAATGAGACTTAAATAATGTGGTGACAAAAGTGACGCCCATATTTTTTTAGCGCCAAATAAGACGCCCACATTATTTGGCGCCTAAATGCTTTTGGCGCCAAAAATGACGCCACATCCGGAACGCCGACATTTTTGGCGCAAAAGAACGTCAAAAATGACGCAACTTCCGGCGACACGTATGACGCCGGAAACAGAAAAAAAAATTTGCGCCAAAAAAGTCAGCGCCAAGAATGACGCAATAAAATGAAGCATTTTCAGCCCCCGCGAGCCTAACAGCCCACAGGGAAAAGTCAAATTTTAAGGTTAGAAAATTTTTTTTTATTCAAATGCATTATCCCAAATATGAAACTGACTGTCTGAAAATAAGGAATGTTGAACATCCTGAGTCAAGGCAAATAAATGTTTGAATACATATATTTAGAACTTTATAAAAAAGTGCCCAACCATAGCTTAGAGTGTCACAGAAAATAAGACTTACTTACCCCAGGACACTCATCTACATGTTGTAGAAAGCCAAACCAGTACTGAAACGAAAATCAGCAGAGGTAATGGTATATATATAAGAGTATATCGTCGATCTGAAAAGGGAGGTAAGAGATGAATCTCTATGACCGATAACAGAGAACCTATGAAATAGACCCCGTAGAAGGAGATCATTGAATTCAAATAGGCAATACTCTCCTCACATCCCTCTGACATTCACTGCACGCTGAGAGGAAAACCGGGCTCCAACCTGCTGCGGAGCGCATATGAACTTAGAATCTAGCACAAACTTACTTCACCACCTCCATAGGAGGCAAAGTTTGTAAAACTGATTTGTGGGTGTGGTGAGGGGTGTATTTGTAGGCATTTTGAGGTTTGGGAAACTTTGCCCCTCCTGGTAGGAATGTATATCCCATACGTCACTAGCTCATGGACTCTTGCTAATTACATGAAAGAAAGTTTAATTCTGACTTCCATGTTCCTTTCAGCTTTATTACATTTCTTAGGCATAAATTCTAAAAGGAGTGCTATTGAAAGCTCAGGGTGCGTTATCACTATTGCTAGGACTCGCTAGGATTAGCTCACAAATTAGTTTTACAAGTGCATGGTACAGAAGAATTACCAGAGAATGTTTAGTGTAGCTGACATCCCTTTGGCGCTGTGAGGAGGAAAGTAGACACAGGATACTCAGCAGACATAGGATACCAAGCGGGTACTGTTGGTGAGACTGTCATGGGATACCAGGTATGTACAGCTTTAGGAACAAAGTGAGCATACACAGGTACAAGGCAAGTATGCTTGGTTTCTGAAACAAGGTGAGCATACACAGGTATCAGGTAAGTATGCTTGGCTTTCAGGAACCACGAGAGCCTATGCAGGCACAAGGTAGGTATGCTTTGTTTCTGGAACAAGATGAGCATACACAGGTATCAGGTAAGTATGCTTGGCTTTCTGGAACCAGGATAGCATATGCAGGCACAAGGTAGGTATGCTTGGTTTCTGGAACAAGGTGAACATACACAGGTATTAGGTAAGTATGCTTGACTTTTAGGAACCAGGAGAGCATATAAAGGTACAAGGTAAGTAAGCAGGCTTCAGGAACAAGGTAAGTTTACAATAACTCAGCCCAGAGTGATGGGCTGAGCATCCTTTTATAGGAACTCCCACCCTATTGGCTCCAGGTGGGAGTTCCGGTAATTAGGACTTGGCCCCTTTAAATCTTAGCTGCGCAGCCGTGCGCGCCTAGAGAGCTGCAGCCACAGCTGAAGGAGTTGAGTCTTGGCATCCCACATGGAGACTGAAGTATTAACCCTCATCGTTAACCAAGACCAGTAGGGGGGGGCAAGAGCGGGTAAGTACCTTACAGGTGCTCCCTATACTTTTAATTGAAATGGCGCCCACGCTAAACATTGTTCATATTACAAGTTGAAAGTTATGGTTTTCTCTTGAGCACAACAAGCTGACTTATCCAAAGCAGCCATCAGGGGGTGAAAGGGATCACTGGCTTTAGGGGCCTAGTGGGCATGGAGTCTAGGACACATTTTTTTAATTATGGCAGAGAACACTAGTGTGCTACTATATAAGCAGGGCAGGGGGCCCGGGGCCCAGGCTGTGCTAACGCAATAATTTTCATGGAGTCTGGGACACTTTTTTTTTTATTGTGGCAGAGCGCACTAGTGCACTACTACAGAAGCAGGGCAGGGGGGCTTGGGCCTTAGAGCCATGCTAACAAAGCTGCTATGGAGCCCCCATAGCCAAGGTCCTGGGGAATTTTTTTCCTCAATTGCTGCAGAGAGCGCTACTAAAAAGGGGGTTCCAGGCCATGCATCTAAATGAAGCAACATAACTTGTGCTCAGGGCATAAACTCTGAAGCTCAAGAGTCATGAAGGAAACATTCCAATGTTCTTTACATAGCCGAATATGTTTTTTATTCATAAATAAATATTTCTATATATATGATGTTTTTTTGGAACAATATATATCTATACCACTATACAGTTTTATTTAAAATTATTTAACCCCCATTGCAAATCAGGTTTATTGTCAACATTTACAGACTTTCAGCTGTTTGCAATGAACAATTAGAACAAAAGCAATTGAAATAGCTCAACCCAATGAATGCGTCAAGTGGTTTCCCCAAATTCAACTGAAAATGCAACTTTTAATGAATTCTGCAGTCTCAAAAATGTTCAACCCTTTCATGGCAAGCATCTTTAATACTTAGTAGAGCACCCTTTTGCTTATATGACCTGCTGCAAACGAGATGCATAGCCAGACATCAATTTCTGGCAGCGTTCCTGAGAAATCTTAGCCCATTTGTAAGATTCTAAAATGACTTATCTTAAATAGGATCGCAACTGCCGGAGTTGTTAATTTTAGAATGTATCACTCTAAGCAACAGACTATTGTATTAGCATAGGCTGTGTTGTTTCAGAGTGAGATTTTATCAAATGACTTCTTTGGTCAATAGCGAGGAATATGGCAACTTTATAATATAGCAATACTGCTATTCGTGAAAAGAAACATAAATGAAATCGTTACTTTCACCCTTAATGTAACAGGCAGTGTTATGGCTTTGAACTCTTTGTTAATAATCCTGTGTACAAGTGTGAGGTCTTGTAATGTGCAGCTACTGACAGGCTTCAGTGACTCCTTCTGTGTTGCCAGGAACTAGCGCAGTGAAAATTGAAACCGCAGGCAGGGGCGTGACTGACTGCCGGGGAATTCCCTTTAGGTGACGTCACACTAGCCCCGTAGCGCTGTAACAGAGGCGGCTTCCAAATGAATTATCTCTGATTGCCCAAATAGCGGAAGGTATGGGGATGTTATAGAAAAGTCCTTGTGTAGTGAGAGGGTAAGCTGGAATTGAACTCACTTGATAGTTTCCCGTGTAAGTCCCGGTAGCTCTCAGGTTGTGAGTAACTTAAGCAGTGTGAAGATCCTCAGTAGAGAAAGCAGTAAGAAGCTGCAGCAATGCAGGCAGTGTAACCGAATGGAATCAGAGAGATTGTTTAGGCAAGTTTGCAGGTATATAACAATTCTGGTACTGTATGACGAAAAAGTGCAATAATAAACCAGATGGAAGTGGTATTTGTAATCCAATAGTTGTATATTATCTGCATTCAATTTCCATGAACAAGGTGCTCTTTTAAGAACTGAGCAAACAGCTTAGCTGTACTGAACACAATAACTAAGCACTTGTTTGGGGCGGAGACATGCCTTAAATACAGGTGTGTGAAGGTGAGCTGTAGTAGTAAGGAAAACCAGGAATGGAATCCTTACAGTTCCCCCCCTTCAAGAAAGCCGACCACGGCTGGATGCTTAGGTCTCTGCGGAAAACGTCTATGGAAGCGTGCAACCAACCTCTTAGCATCTATGTGGTTATGGGGTTCCCAGGAGTCCTCATCTGAAGAAAAACCTTTCCATCTGACAAGATACTGAAGTTCTCCATTAGAATACCTTGAATCCAGAAGATCTTGGACTTCATAGACCTTACTGTACAGGGTTACAGGATCAGGAGGAAGGAGAGGTACCTGGCCAACATAAGGTTTGAGCAATGAGACGTGGAATGTGGGGTGGATTACTAATGAATCAGGCAGGTCCAATGTGACAGCATTCTCATTTACAATACGTGTAATCTTAAATGGTCCGATGAATAGACTGGCCAGTTTTTTCTTGGGGAGGTGTAATTTAATGTTCTTTGTCGATAACCAGACCAGGTCTCCTACTTTATACTTTGGAGCGGCTCTTCGTCGTAAGTCATAGTACTTTTTCTGAGATGCTTGTGCATGCTGTATATTGGTGCGTATATGCTGGAAGTTTTCGGCCAACCGTTGAATTAATTCATCAACGGAAGGTGTATCTTCTGAGGAGGAATGTTGAATGCTAAATCTAGGATTGAACCCATAAGTCGCGAAGAAAGGAGAGTATTTGGTAGTACTATTGATCGTGTTGTTGTATGAAAACTCGGCCATGGCGAGGAAGGATGACCATTTATTTTGATGGTAAGAACAGTAACAACGTAGATATTGTTCGAGCCATTGATTTAGCCTTTCAGTTTGTCCGTTCGTCTGGGGGTGGAAGGCTGTACTCAACCGTTGTTCTATTTGAAGAGACTTAGTGAGTGCTTTCCAAAACTTTGAGGTGAACTGGCTACCTCTGTCAGTGGTTAAAACAGTTGGTAACCCATGATATCGTACTACGTGATTCAAGAACAAATGTGCTGTTTCTGAAGAAGTAGGCAACTTGTGGTAAGAAATGAAATGGGCCATTTTAGTGAAGTGATCTGTTACAACCAAAATGGTTGTGAGTCCAGAGCTTGGTGGTAAGTCTACTATGAAATCCATACCTAAGTGAGCCCAAGGTGATGTGGGGATATCCAAAGGCATAAGATGACCGTATGGAGGTTGTCTCTCAGGTTTGGAAACTATACAACTGTTACACTGCTGAAGGTATTCCTTGATAGTGCTTTCCATAGATGGCCACCAATATGTTCTGGTTATTAGCTCCTTGGTGCGTCTGATTCCTGCATGACCTAGTAAAGGTGGGTCATGGTGTTCCTTAATGATCTGTGCTCTAAGTTTTTCTGGAACATATAACTTAGAGCCATGGTAATAAAAGCCATCTTTCCTAATCAGAGAGTTCAATGGGGTACGTTCCTCAGAACCAAAGGCAGCTTCATAGTCTTGAACTGAGATAGAAAGTAAAGCGAGGAATCTTGAGGGTGGCAAAATACAGCTAGGTGGCTGTTGCTGAATGGGTCTTTGGTCTCTACGGGACAGGGCATCTGCTTTTCCGTTTTTTGATCCTGGTCTGTACATGATTCGAAAATCAAAACGACTAAAGAAGAGGCTCCATCTTACCTGTCTGGCAGATAGAGTTTTGTTGTTTTGTAGGAATTTGAGGTTTCGGTGGTCGGTATAAATAATGATGGGACTGGAGGTACTTTCTAAAAGATGTCTCCAGAATTCCAGTGCTCTTTTAATAGCCAGTAGTTCTTTATCTCCTATGGAGTAATTCATCTCTGCTGATGACATAATTTTGGAATAGAACCCAATAGGGAATAGAGGGTCTTTAATAGTTTTGCGTTGTGAGAGGACTGCACCGAGTGCATAGTCTGAAGAATCGACTTCTAGAATGTACTGGAGGTCTGGATCGGGGTACTTTAAAATAGGAGCGGAAGAAAAAGATTGCTTTAGGAAACTGAAAGCATCATCAGCTTCTTTTGTCCAACGGAAAATACAATTAGGACTGGTAAGCTTCGTAAGTGGCTTGGAAATTCTAGAAAAGTTGCGAATGAATTTCCTATAATAATTACTAAAACCAAGGAATTTTTGGAGGTCCTTTCTCGTGA
Source organism: Bombina bombina (assembly GCF_027579735.1). Lineage (NCBI taxonomy): Eukaryota > Metazoa > Chordata > Amphibia > Anura > Bombinatoridae > Bombina > Bombina bombina. The sequence continues at coordinate 482,268,867 of NC_069500.1, forward strand.
GAGGAGTAGGCCAAGATTTTACTGCATCAACTTTGCCCTCTTGCATCTGAATGCCCTCGGGGCTGATGGAATAACCAAGGAAATCTATAGTCCTAGTGTGAAAGATGCATTTGTTTTATGTGGTCAGTTGTATTAGAGGAATAAATTAAGATGTCATCTAGGTAAACTATGACACAGATATCGAGTAGATCGTGGAAGATATCATTTACGAAAAACTGGAAAGTAGCAGGTGCGTTGGTGAGGCCGAAAGGCATAACCAAGTATTCATACAGCCCATATCTGGTTCTGAAAGCAGTGAGCCATTCATCACCCTCTCTGATGCGTACGAGATTGTATGCTCCCCTAAGATCCAGTTTAGTGTATATGGTAGCATGCCGTAGTCTCTCGATGAGTTCTGGAATGAGTGGGAGCGGATATCGGTTTTTAATGGTGATCTTGTTTAGTTGTCTGAAGTCGATGATAGGACGTAAGGACTGATCCTTGTTCCGGACAAAAAACATCCCAGCTCCAGCAGGAGAGACAGATGGCCGAATAAAACCTTTCTTCAAGTTCTCATCTAAATAAGTTTTAAGGTAGTCCAGCTCAGATTGACAGAGCGGATATAAGTGCCCTATAGGTGGGGATGTACCTGGTTTTAATTCTATAGGACAGTCATAAGGACGATGAGGGGGAAGTGTTTCAGCCTCCTTTTTACTAAAGACCTCCGAGAAGTGAGTATATTCAAGGGGAATATCATACTCAGATGTGGGGGTTAGAGAAAGTAAAGACTGCCTAACACATGTTTGTTGGCAATACTTTGAATTCAGCTGTATTTGGAGAGATTTCCAAGAGATCTGAGGTTCGTGTAGTTGCAGCCAAGATAAACCCAGAACTATTGGGAATAAAGGGGATGTAATCACATCAAAAGAGAGATGTTCATGGTGATTTTTTTAAGGTAGTAACTGAAAGTGGGATAGTGTGGTGTGTAATAGGACCAGATGCTATCTCTGAGCCATCAACAACACAAAGTGAAATTGGAGACAATTTTTTTATCAGAGGTATTTTATTGATAGACACTAGAGAGCTGTCGATGTAGTTCCCTTGAGCTCCAGTGTCCACGATGGCTGGAATGGTCATCTGCTTACTTGCCCACTGTAATGACAAAAGTAGAGAACAGTGAAGAGGTTTGTTACGTACTATCTGAGAGATAAAGTCAGTGTTGCACTTACTGTTCTTTTTCTGGGGTATAGAAGGGCAATCCTTGACACTATGGGAAGCAGCACCACAGTACATACAAAGGCCCCTGGTCTTCCTTCTTATCCGTTCCTCTGGAGAAATGGGACCCCTGAAGATACTTATGTCCATGACTTCAGCTCCGCCAGAACTAGGACTGTTTGACCTGCGAATGGGTGGACAAGGAGTGGACACCTTTTTGTACGCCTGATCTGAGTATGGCCTTTCTGATCTTCTCTCTCTCAATCTTCTATCGATTTGGCTACTTAGCCTCATAAGAGCTTCAAGGGTTTCTGGCAACTCGGTTCTTGCTAATTCGTCCTTGACTGCATCAGAAAGGCAAGCCTGTATTGATTTCTGAGGGCTATGGCATTCCATTGAGAGTCGATTGCATATTGTTTGAACTCTGTTATATATTGTTCCACGGGTCTGGATCCTTGTTTTAATTTCCTCATTTTACTCTCAGCAGTCAGCTGCAGGTTGGCATCGTTATACAGTTCATCCATAACGTCAAGAAATGATGAGAAGGATGACAGAACCGGATTGTTACTCTCAAATAGAGTGTCAGCCCATATTCGGGGTTCTCCCCTTAGGTAACTAATCATAGTGAGAACTTTTACCCTATCATTGGGATAGGTCTTGGGTTTGAGACTGAAGTTGAGGAGGCAAGCATTTTTGAAATGACGATATTGGTTTCTGTCTCCATGGAAGAAATCAGGTGGTGAAACAAAAGGTTCAGGAGAAGTCTCAAGAGATGTTTGTTTAGGAGTGATGGTGTCTTTTATGACTTTTCTAAGAGTCTCATTCTCCAGTTGTAACTCTCTTAGTCCCTGACTGAGTTGGTCTACTCTTTGGGACAAGTTATAAACAATTTGAGGGAGCTCGGCTGGATCCATAATATGGCTTAGTTATACTGTAAGATTCTAAAATGACTTATCTTAAATAGGATCGCAACTGCCGGAGTTGTTAATTTTAGAATGTATCACTCTAAGCAACAGACTATTGTATTAGCATAGGCTGTGTTGTTTTCAGAGTGAGATTTTATCAAATGACTTCTTTGGTCAATAGCGAGGAATATGGCAACTTTATAATATAGCAATACTGCTATTCGTGAAAAGAAACATAAATGAAATCGTTACTTTCACCCTTAATGTAACAGGCAGTGTTATGGCTTTGAACTCTTTGTTAATAATCCTGTGTACAAGTGTGAGGTCTTGTAATGTGCAGCTACTGACAGGCTTCAGTGACTCCTTCTGTGTTGCCAGGATCTAGCGCAGTGAAAAACATAATTTATGTAAGAACTTACCTGATAAATTCATTTCTTTCATATTAGCAAGAGTCCATGAGCTAGTGACGTATGGGATATACATTCCTACCAGGAGGGGCAAAGTTTCCCAAACCTCAAAATGCCTATAAATACACCCCTAACCACACCCACAAATCAGTTTAACGAATAGCCAAGAAGTGGGGTGATAAGAAAAAAGTGCGAAAGCATATAAAATAAGGAATTGGAATAATTGTGCTTTATACAAAAAAATCATAACCACCACAAAAAGGGTGGGCCTCATGGACTCTTGCTAATATGAAAGAAATGAATTTATCAGGTAAGTTCTTACATAAATTATGTTTTCTTTCATGTAATTAGCAAGAGTCCATGAGCTAGTGACGTATGGGATAATGACTACCCAAGATGTGGATCTTTCCACGCAAGAGTCACTAGAGAGGGAGGGATAAAATAAAGACAGCCAATTCCTGCTGAAAATAATCCACACCCAAAATAAAGTTTAATGAAAACATAAGCAGAAGATTCAAACTGAAACCGCTGCCTGAAGTACTTTTCTACCAAAAACTGCTTCAGAAGAAGAAAACACATCAAAATGGTAGAATTTAGTAAAAGTATGCAAAGAGGACCAAGTTGCTGCTTTGCAAATCTGATCAACCGAAGCTTCATTCCTAAACGCCCAGGAAGTAGAAACTGACCTAGTAGAATGAGCTGTAATCCTTTGAGGTGGAGTTTTACCCGACTCAACATAGGCATGATGAATTAAAGATTTCAACCAAGATGCCAAAGAAATGGAAGAAGCGTTCTGGCCTTTTCTAGAACCGGAAAAGATAACAAATAGACTAGAAGTCTTTCGAAAAGACTTAGTAGCTTCAACATAATATTTCAAAGCTCTAACAACATCCAAAGAATGCAACGATTTCTCCTTAGAATTCATAGGATTAGGACATAATGAAGGAACCACAATTTCTCTACTAATGTTGTTGGAATTCACAACCTTAGGTAAAAATTCAAAAGAAGTTCGCAACACCGCCTTATCCTGATGAAAAATCAGAAAAGGAGACTCACAAGAAAGAGCAGATAATTCAGAGACTCTTCTGGCAGAAGAGATCGCCAAAAGGAACAAAACTTTCCAAGAAAGTAATTTAATGTCCAATAAATGCATGGGTTCAAAAGGAGGAGCTTGAAGAGCCCCCAGAACCAAATTCAAACTCCAAGGAGGAGAAATTGACTTAATGACAGGTTTTATACGAACCAAAGCTTGTACAAAACAATGAATATCAGGAAGATTAGCAATCTTTCTGTGAAAAAGAACAGAAAGAGCAGAGATTTGTCCTTTCAAGGAACTTGCGGACAAACCTTTATCTAAACCATCCTGAAGAAACTGTAAAATTCTCGGAATTCTAAAAGAATGCCAAGAAAAATTATGAGAAAGACACCAAGAAATATAAGTCTTCCAGACTCTATAATATATCTCTCTCTAGATACAGATTTACGAGCCTGTAACATAGTATTAATCACAGAGTCAGAGAAACCTCTTTGACCAAGAATCAAGCGTTCAATCTCCATACCTTTAAATTTAAGGATTTGAGATCCTGATGGAAAAAAGGGCCTTGCGACAGAAGGTCTGGTCTTAACGGAAGAGTCCACGGTTGGCAAGAGGCCATCCGGACAAGATCCGCATACCAAAACCTGTGAGGCCATGCCGGAGCTACCAGCAGAACAAACGAGCATTCCTTCAGAATCTTGGAGATTACTCTTGGAAGAAGAACTAGAGGTCGGAAAGATATAGGCAGGATGATACTTCCAAGGAAGTGATAATGCATCCACTGCCTCAGCCTGAGGATCCCGGGATCTGGACAGATACCTGGGAAGTTTCTTGTTTAGATGAGACGCCATCAGATCTATTTCTGGAAGTTCCCACATTTGAACAATCTGAAGAAATACCTCTGGGTGAAGAGACCATTCGCCCGGATGCAACGTTTGGCGACTGAGATAATCCGCTTCCCAATTGTCTATACCTGGGATATGAACCGCAGAGATTAGACAGGAGCTGGATTCCGCCCAAACCAGAATTCGAGATACTTCTTTCATAGCCAGAGGACTGTGAGTCCCTCCTTGATGATTGATGTATGCCACAGTTGTGACATTGTCTGTCTGAAAACAAATGAACGATTCTCTCTTCAGAAGAGGCCAAGACTGAAGAGCTCTGAAAATTGCACGGAGTTCCAAATATTGATCGGTAATCTCACCTCCTGAGATTCCCAAACTCCTTGTGCCGTCAGAGATCCCCACACAGCTCCCCAACCTGTAAGACTTGCATCTGTTGAAATTACAGTCCAGGTCGGAAGAACAAAAGAAGCCCCCTGAACTAAACGATGGTGATCTGTCCACCACGTCAGAGAGTGTCGTACAATCGGTTTTAAAGATATTAATTGAGATATCTTTGTGTAATCCCTGCACCATTGATTCAGCATACAGAGCTGAAGAGGTCGCATGTGAAAACGAGCAAAGGGGATCGCGTCCGATGCAGCAGTCATAAGACCTAGAATTTCCATGCATAAGGCTACCGAAGGGAATGATTGTGACTGAAGGTTTCGACAAGCTGAAATCAATTTTAGACGTCTCTTGTCTGTCAAAGACAGAGTCATGGACACTGAATCTATCTGGAAACCCAGAAAGGTTACCCTTGTCTGAGGAATCAATGAACTTTTTAGTGAATTGATCCTCCAACCATGATCTTGAAGAAACAACACAAGTCGATTCGTATGAGATTCTGCTAAATGTAAAGACTGAGCAAGTACCAAGATATCGTCCAAATAAGGAAATACCACAATACCCTGTTCTCTGATTACAGACAGAAGGGCTACGAGAACCTTTGTAAAAATTCTTGGGGCTGTAGCTAGGCCAAACGGCAGAGCCACAAACTGGTAATGCTTGTCCAGGAAAGAGAATCTCAGGAACTGATAGTGATCTGGATGAATCGGAATATGTAGATATGCATCCTGTAAATCTATCGTGGACATATAATGCCGTTGCTGAACAAAAGGCAAGATAGTCCTTACAGTTACCATTTTGAATGTTGGTATCCTTACATAACGATTCAATATTTTTAGATCCAGAACTGGTCTGAAGGAATTCTCCTTCTTTGGTACAATGAAGAGATTCGAATAAAACCTCAGCCCCTGTTCCAAAACTGGAATTGGCATAATTACTCCAGCCAACTCTAGATCTGAAACACATTTCAGAAATGCTTGAGCTTTCACTGGGTTTACTGGGACACAGGAAAGAAAAAATCTCTTTGCAGGAGGTCTTATCTTGAAACCAATTCTGTACCCTTCTGAAACAATGTTCTGAATCCAAAGATTGTGAACAGAATTGATCCAAATTTCTTTGAAAAAACGTAACCTGCCTCCTACCAGCTGAGCTGGAATGAGGGCCGCACCTTCATGTGGATTTAGAAGCTGGCTTTGCTTTTCTAGAAGGCTTGGATTTATTCCAGACTGGAGATGGTTTCCAAACTGAAACTGCTCCTGAGGAAGAAGGATCAGGCTTTTGTTCTTTGTTGAAACGAAAGGAACGAAAACGATTATTTGCCCTGTTTTTACCCTTAGATTTTTTATCCTGTGGTAAAAAAGTTCCTTTCCCACCAGTAACAGTTGAGATAATAGAATCCAACTGAGAACCAAATAATTTGTTACCCTGGAAAGAAATGGAAAGTAGAGTCGATTTAGAAGACATATCAGCATTCCAAGTTTTAAGCCATAAAGCTCTTCTAGCTAAAATAGCTAGAGACATAAACCTGACATCAACTCTGATAATATCAAAAATGGCATCACAGATAAAATTATTAGCATGTTGTAGAAGAATAATAATATTATGAGAATCATGATCTGTTACTTGTTGCGCTAAAGTTTCCAACCAAAAAGTTGAAGCTGCAGCAACATCAGCCAATGATATAGCAAGTCTAAGAAGATTACCTGAACACAGATAAGCTTTTCTTAGAAAGGATTCAATTTTCCTATCTAAAGGATCCTTAAACGAAGTACCATCTGACGTAGGAATAGTAGTACGTTTAGCAAGGGTAGAAATAGCCCCATCAACTTTAGGGATTTTGTCCCAAAATTCTAATCTATCAGACGGCACAGGATATAATTGCTTAAAACGTTTAGAAGGAGTAAATGAATTACCCAAATTATTCCATTCTCTGGAAATTACTTCAGAAATAGCCCCAGGAACAGGAAAAACTTCTGGAATAACCACAGGAGATTTAAAGACCTTATCTAAACATTTAGATTTAGTATCAAGAGGACCAGAATCCTCAATTTCTAAAGCAATTAGCACTTCTTTAAGTAAAGAACGAATAAATTCCATTTTAAATAAATATGAAGATTTATCAGCATCAACCTCTGAAACAGAATCCTCTGAACCAGAAGAGTCATTAGAATCAGAATGATGATGTTCATTTAAAAATTCATCTGTATAAAGAGAAGTTTTAAAAGATTTTTTATGTTTACTAGAAGGAGGAATAACAGACATAGCCTTCTTAATGGATTCAGAAACAAAATCTCTTATGTTATCAGGAACACTCTGAACATTAGATGTTGATGGAACTGCAACAGGTAATGGTACATTACTAAAGGAAATATTATCTGCATTAACAAGTTTGTCATTACAATTAGTACAAACAACAGCTGGAGGAACAGCTACCAAAAGTTTACAGCAAATACACTTAGCTTTGGTAGTTCCAGCACCAGACAGCGATTTTCCTGAAGTATCTTCTGACTCGGATGCAACGTGAGACATCTTGCAATATGTAAGAGAAAAAACAACATATAAAGCAAAATTGATCAAATTCCTTAAATGACAGTTTCAGGAATGGGAAAAAATGCCAAGGAACAAGCTTCTAGCAACCAGAAGCAATGAAAAATGAGACTTAAATAATGTGGAGACAAAAGCGACGCCCATATTTTTTTAGCGCCAAATAAGACGCCCACATTATTTGGTGCCTAAATGCTTTTGGCGCCAAAAATGACGCCACATCCGGAACGCCGACATTTTTGGCGCAAAAGAACGTCAAAAAATGACGCAACTTCCGGCGACACGTATGACACCGGAAACAGAAAAGATTTTTTGTGCCAAAAAAGTCCGCGCCAAGAATGACGCAATAAAATGAATGGAAGATAAACAAGGGGCGCCAACATAGTGTGAATCGTTCAAACAACAAATATAAAAGTGATGTGCAAAAAACTACTCACAAGGAAAGTGGCACCTTAAATGAATAAGGTGCGATAAAGCAGGCTGACATTCAAATTCCAGCAGTCAGTACGCTGGAGGTCTCACCCAGAGGACCTGTGGAATCCAGATAGGCGTCTAGAAAGTAGCACCCACGTTTTTTAGGGCCAATGGCCGAACCAGGTGAGCTGCAAGCTGATAGGTGTTCTCCTGCTGCACTCACGCCACCGAGACTTTTCTCCAAAAACGACAGTGTCAGTGTATGAAAGGTTCCGTGGTAAAAGTCCTGTTTCAAAAACAAGTGGATCGTGGAAAGAAGCAAAAATACCGGGTCGTGGTATAAAACAAACAGTATTTATTTTGCAACGCGTTTCTCAGTCTATTCCAGACCGTTTCATCAGGCATAATCATAGTTAACAATAGAGATCTATTTAAACCCACAGTGACCCGGAATTGAAACAAAAGGTCAACTCTATTAACAATGTTGCAATTGCAAAAACATTTAACTTTTGATACATTGTATAAATTGGTTTGAACAATTGTGACCACACAGATAACACTTAAATAAAAAGTATATAAAAAAAAAACCCCTATTCGCAATTACCAAATATATCTGGAAAAAAATAAAATATCTCATAGTAAACTGGACATATATTAACATGTGTGTATATGTATATCTCATCTCCTGGTTGGATTCGAACCCAGGACCTAATGTGTGCTAGGCAATGGAAAAATCAAAAGGCTACCTTTATGTCTTGTTTGAATTTCTTGCAAAAAGGATTAGTATTGATACAAAATATATAAATTGATCTACATGTCTCACAATGTCTAGAAGATAATCTTATTTGGTCTTTTTAATAAAAACAAAACTAAAAGGAATTTTCTTATAAATATAAAACTAAAAAAGAAATGTTCGTGACAAATGCTTACTATAAATAAGTGGCATATAAAAATTGTAAAAAATATATATGTATATATATATTTTATTTTATGGCTCCACTGGACTTGAACTTGGGACCTTCTGTATGTTAAGCGAGCATGCTTTTTTTTTTATATACTTTTTATTTAAGTGTTATCTGTGTGGTCACAATTGTTCAAACCAATTTATACAATGTATCAAAAGTTAAATGTTTTTGCAATTGCAACATTGTTAATAGAGTTGACCTTTTGTTTCAATTCCGGGTCACTGTGGGTTTAAATAGATCTCTATTGTTAACTATGATTATGCCTGATGAAACGGTCTGGAATAGACTGAGAAACGCGTTGCAAAATAAATACTGTTTGTTTTATACCACGACCCGGTATTTTTGCTTCTTTCCACGATCCACTTGTTTTTGAAACAGGACTTTTACCACGGAACCTTTCATACACTGACACTGTCGTTTTTGGAGAAAAGTCTCGGTGGCGTGAGTGCAGCAGGAGAACACCTATCAGCTTGCAGCTCACCTGGTTCGGCCATTGGCCCTAAAAAACGTGGGTGCTACTTTCTAGACGCCTATCTGGATTCCACAGGTCCTCTGGGTGAGACCTCCAGCGTACTGACTGCTGGAATTTGAATGTCAGCCTGCTTTATCGCACCTTATTCATTTAAGGTGCCACTTTCCTTGTGAGTAGTTTTTTGCACATCACTTTTATATTTGTTGTTTGAACGATTCACACTATGTTGGCGCCCCTTGTTTATCTTCCATTCTAGACACCCTGACCCATCGCACCGCGGGACACAAGAGGAGCACGCCAAACACCTGAACACATCACCGTTCACATATTAGGATTGGACACTTATTTTTTACATCACAGCAATTTTTGGGACATTGATAAGTACTTTTTTTATATATTTTACTAATCGCCACAAATATCATTGTTTATCTGTGATATCTGATTATTTCAATGTATCACTAATATTATACACAAATTGTCCTGAGCACTTGTTTTACACACAATTTATTTTCGTCATTATTATAAATTTTTTACACATACCAAACACTGTGCTGTTTATAAAAATATTTTTTTTATTTATGCATACGGGTACAAACCCAATCATAAAGTGGTAGGTCCCACTTTGATAACCTGTGTTCCAAGCGCATCCTCTTAAGTTTTTTCCTCCTCAGGAATTTCTTTTTATATGCAATAAAATGAAGCATTTTCAGCCCCCGCGAGCCTAACAGCCCACAGGGAAAAAGTCAAATTTTTAAGGTAAGAAAAAATGATTGATTCAAATGCATTATCCCAAATATGAAACTGACTGTCTGAAAATAAGGAATGTTGAACATCCTGAGTCAAGGCAAATAAATGTTTGAATACATATATTTAGAACTTTATATAAAAGTGCCCAACCATAACTTAGAGTGTCACAGAAAATAAGACTTACTTACCCCAGGACACTCATCTACATGTTGTAGAAAGCCAAACCAGTACTGAAACGAAAATCAGCAGAGGTAATGGTATATATATAAGAGTATATCGTCGATCTGAAAAGGGAGGTAAGAGATGAATCTCTACGACCGATAACAGAGAACCTATGAAATAGACCCCGTAGAAGGAGATCATTGCATTCAAATAGGCAATACTCTCCTCACATCCCTCTGACATTCACTGCACGCTGAGAGGAAAACCGGGCTCCAACCTGCTGCGGAGCGCATATCAACGTAGAATCTTAGCACAAACTTACTTCACCACCTCCATAGGAGGCAAAGTTTGTAAAAACTGATTTGTGGGTGTGGTGAGGGGTGTATTTATAGGCATTTTGAGGTTTGGGAAACTTTGCCCCTCCTGGTAGGAATGTATATCCCATACGTCACTAGCTCATGGACTCTTGCTAATTACATGAAAGAAATTGAAACCGCAGGCAGGGGCGTGACTGACTGCCGGGGAATTCCCTTTAGGTGACGTCACACTAGCCCCGTAGCGCTGTAACAGAGGCGGCTTCCAAATGAATTATCTCCGATTACCCAAATAGCGGAAGGTATGGGGATGTTATAGAAAAGTCCTTGTGTAGTGAGAGGGTAAGCTGGAATTGAACTCACTTGATAGTTTCCCGTGTAAGTCCCGGTAGCTCTCAGGTTGTGAGTAACTTAAGCAGTGTGAAGATCCTCAGTAGAGAAAGCAGTAAGAAGCTGCAGCAATGCAGGCAGTGTAACCGAATGGAATCGGAGAGATTGTTTAGGCAAGTTTGCAGGTATATAACAATTCTGGTACTGTATGACGAAAAAGTGCAATAATAAACCAGATGGAAGTGGTATTTGTAATCCAATAGTTGTATATTATCTGCATTCAATTTCCATGAACAAGGTGCTCTTTTAAGAACTGAGCAAACAGCTTAGCTGTACTGAACACAATAACTAAGCACTTGTTTGGGGCGGAGACATGCCTTAAATACAGGTGTGTGAAGGTGAGCTGTAGTAGTAAGGAAAACCAGGAATGGAATCCTTACACCATTGCTCATGAGCAATGGCCTCCAGTTCAGTAATATTATTGAGTTTGTGTGCTGCAACTGCCTTCTTCAAATTATACAAGAGATTTTCTATGGGGTTCAAATCAGGTGATTGAGATGGCCACTGTAGAATCTTCCAGGACTTCTTCTGCAACCAAACCTTGGTGGAATTTGAGGTATGCTTAGCATCATGATCCTGTTGGAAGGTCCAATGACTCCCAAGCTTCCTCACAGATGGCATGACGTTTTCTCCTAGGACTTCCTGATACTTCAATGAATCCATCTTGCCTTCCCCACGCTGCAGGTTTCCAGTGCCAGAGGATGAAAAGCAGCCCCAGAGCATCAGCGATCCACCACCATGCTTAACTGTAGGCAGAGTGGTCTTTTCAGCATATGCTTCATTCTTCTGCCTCCAGACATACCGCTAATTCATCGGGCTGAAAAGTTCAAGCTTTGTTTAATCGCTCCACAAAACAGAATCTCAAAACGTCTGTGGCTTATTTATATTATTTTTACCCTATAGGAGACAACTTATTTTGTGCTTTTGGGTCAGTAGTGGTGTGAGTCTTGGAGTTCTGGCATGGAAACCTTCTGCATTTAGTACTTGCCTTACTGTGCAAATTGAAACCTCAGTGCCTGTTGCCACCAAGCCTTGCTGTAGGTCTTTTGCAGTCACTCAAGGGTTTTTTCTCAACCTGCCTTCTCAGAAATCTGGTTGCAGCCATTGATAGCTTCCTTTTCTGCCCCGCCCAGGTAGTATAACCACTATTCTTCCAACGGTGTCTCTAGGAACATTCAGTGCCTTCGCTATCTTTTTGTATCCTGTTCCTTGTTTATGACGGGGATGATCTCTTCTCTTAACTTTTTAGACCATTCTTTTGACTTAGCCATATTTCTAACATGCAGTCAAACGTGACACTCAACAAACCCCTAGCCAGTTCAGGTATTTCATGTGTTCTAGCTCAAGCACACCTGGTACAAGTAATGAAGCCCTTGATCAGTTACATCAGGTGTGCTTGAGACAATACCTGTTTTGCATATTTGTGCTGTTGTGATTGATTCTATTCAGGGGTTGAATAATTTTGAGACTGCAAAATTCATTACAAGTTGCATTTTCAGTTGAATTTGGGAAAACCACTTGGAGCCTTTGTTGTATTAAGCTATTTCAATTGCTTTTGTATGATTTATTCATTACAAACAGCTGAAAGTCTTTAAATTTTGAAAATAAACATGATTTAAAATGGGGGTTGAATCATTTTAATTACATATATATATATATATATATATATATATATATATATATATATATATATATATATATATATATATATATATGTATATATATATATATATATTTATATGTTACGGGTAAAGTAAGAAATCAGGGTAATCCTGGGATTACCTGGATATAACGGACATTACCCAAGCAGCTGTGGGTAAAGCCTGATGTCCTGTTATTCCCCATCTACACTTGCTTGGGGAATGAGGTGTGTATATATATATATATATATATATATATATATATATATGTCTATACATGTGTACATATGTATTATGTGTTTATATGTGTATATATGTCTGTAAATACACATATACACATATAAATACATATAGACACATATACAGGTATATATATCTATATATATATATATATATATATATATATATATATATATATATATATATATATATATATATACAGTATAAACACAGACACTCACTGGCCACTTTATTAGGTACACCTGTTCAATTGCTTGGTAACACAAATTGCTGATCAGCCAATCACATGGCAGCAATTCAATGCATTTAGGCATCTAGACGTGGTGAAGACAACTTGCTGATGTTCAAACTGAGCATCAGAATAGGGAAGAAAGGGGATTTAAGTGACTTTGAACGTGGCATGGTTGTTGGTGCTAGACGGGCTGTTCTGAGTATTTTAAAAATTGCTGATCTACTGGGATTTTCCTGCACAACCATCTCTAGGGTTTACAGAGAATGTCCAAAAAAAGAGAAAATATCCAGTGAGTGGCAGTTGTGTGGACGAAAATGCCTTGTTGATGTCAGAGGTCAGAGGAGTAGGAGCAAACTGGTTCGAGATAATAGAAAGGCAACAGTAACTTAAATAACCACTCTTTACAACCAAAGTATGCAGAATACCATCTCTGAATGCACAACACATCGAAACTTGAAGCAGATGGGCTTCAGCAGCAGAAGACCACACTGGGTGCCACTCCTGTTAGCTAAGAACAGGAAACTGAAGCTACAATTTGCACAGGCTCACCAAAATTGGACAATAGAAAAACGTTGCTTGTTCTGATGAGTCTCGATTTGAGCTGCAACATTAAGATGGTAGGGTCAGAATTTGGCGTAAACAACATGAAAGCATGGATCCATCCTGCCTTGTATCAATGGTTCAGGCTGGTGGTGGTGGTGTAATGGTGTGGGGGATATTTTCTTGGCACATTTTGGGCCCCTTCAGCCTTCCTAAGTTTTGTTGCTGACCATGTCCATCCCTTTATGACTACAGTGTATTCATCTTCTGATGGCTACTTCCAGCATGATAAAGCACCATGTCACGAAGATCAAATCATCTCAAACTGGTTTCTTGAACATGACAATGAGTTCACTGTAGTCCAATGGCCTCGAAAGTCACCAGATCTCAATCCAATAGAGCATCTTTGGGATGTGGTGGAACGGAGGATTCGCATCATGGATGTGCAGCCAACAAATCTGCAGCAACTGCGTGATGCTATCATGTCAATATGGACCAAAATCTCTGAGGAATGTTTCCAACACATTGTTGTATCTATGCCACGAAGAATTAAGGCAGTTCTGAAGGCAAAAGGAGGTCAAACCCAGTACTAGCAAAGTGTACCTTATAAAGTGGCCGGTAAGTGTATGTATCTCTATGTTAAAGCCCTTTGAAGCCTTTTTTTTTCTAATACCTGGGACCTTATATCTTTGAGTCCTTATAACTTTTGTGTGCAATATTTTTTTTAAATAATTTTTATTAGTATTATTATGAGTATAACTGTACTTTGTAATGTATTTTTGATGTGTTTTGTGACACTTTTTTATTTTGCGAAACAGTTGACCAGCACTCTGAGGACACGGTTATCATTCTAGCGTAAATCTCATTTGCTTCAAGCGATCGCGTTTACTTTCAACTTGTTATATGAGTGGAGAACCCGGCTAGCGCAAACCCCCTCGATAAACCCCTTATCGTTCACGCGGAATTATTAGTGCACCACTTGTAATCTGGCCCTATGTGTTTATTTGTGTGCATATGTATGTGCACACATAGATACATGTATACACATATATACACATTTAAAATATCCCTTGGGATCCAGCACACACTTTAACATGACATCCTCGAGGATGCACTCAAAAAAGTATTGCATATAGTAATGAAAGTCAGAAGGCATTCTCTGTTTTATCAGCAATCTGTTAATTTATTGTGTGTAACATTTTTGGGGTCGCCCTGTCCTGAGACACAACCAATATTCATTACTAACCCCTATTTATGTGTTCCCCATCCCATGGTGTCCAGTCGGTCCCGTGAAGCTCGTGCTCAATAGCACTAATATTTTTACAATCCACTTGTAATCGAGTACTCAAAATATCACTTAAATGAACAAGTGCAATTTATCTTGAATTTGTTTATAGGTTCATGTCTTTTTTCTAAACTTTAATAAGCTGTTTTGCACCAGGGAGTGTAGCTATTAGTGCTGAGGAAGATAAAACACCAGAAAGCTGTGAAATCAGATCACTTATTATTGAAAATGAATACTAAAACAAAGAGATGAGTAAACATTAGGCAATTTGTAGCTTCATTGTTAATAGCTCATTAGGTGGCGTACACTATCAGGAAGACGACTGGAATCGCACACAGGAGCAAGTTCCTCTCATCAGGCAACAGAACACTTTGGGCTCGATTTATCATCCATGGGCATCCAGGGGTGGACATATTTGCCCCTGTCCATCTGGCTTGTCCTCTGGCAGGCAGCAATCCACTGCCTACATTTACTCATGTGCAACCCCACCCCTGCCCGTGCACAGACAATCACACGCGGGCAGTAGCTTTCAATCTCCACAGTCGGAAGAGACCGTGAGATTGAAATTCTCCACAACAGAGCAGGGAAGCAGGGGTCTGATGAGAAGAGAAGGGCTTAATCAATTGAGCCCTTTGTGGAAATTGTTACAGCTAAGTTTCCTCTCAACAGCTGCTTGTTCAATTTTTTTGTTCTGCTTAAAAGCAGCTCTGCTTACAAATCTGGCATGTTTCTGTGTTCAGTTAAAGAACCTGTTCAGGTTTAATCTATCGGTCCCGTGTAGCACGAGCTTCACGGGACCGACTGGACACCATGGGATGGGGAACACAGAAATAGGGGTTAGTAATGTATATTGGTTGTGTCTCAGGACAGGGCGACCCCAAAACTGTTACATGTAATAAATTAACAGATTGCTGATAAAACAGAGAATGCCTTCTGACTTTCATTACTATATGCAATACTTTTTGAGTGCATCCTGGAGGATGTCATGTTAAAGTGTGTGCTAGATCCCAAGGGATATTTTAAATGTGTGTAGCGATCATGTCCGCCAGACATTGATAAATGCTGACAGCGTACATTTATCATTGCACAAGCAATTCTGGTAAACTTCTTGTGCAACGCCACCCCCTGCAGATTCACGGCCAATCGGCAGCTAGCAGGTGCTGTCAATCAACCCGATCGTATGTGATCGGGCGGATTGATGTCTGCAGCCTCAGAGGACAAATTAAGGAGCAGCGGTCTTAAAGGCTCTCACAGAAACAGGGGTATACAGCTACATTCTGCCCATATATTGTTACGTTGCTGAGAAGCAAGGCAAAAAAAAAAAATTGAAATTCTTATTTAATTAAATACTATCCTGTATGTACATATCTCACCATCACAAAAATGTAGCTCACACCCCTTTACTAAATATTTCACAGAGTAAAATGTGCTTTAGATCATCCCATCATGGACTTCATAGCACTTACAGATGCTAAGTACTGAGAGGAGAGCTTTAGATCATGTTGCCCTCTGTGTTTAACCACTAGAAAGGGATTACACACATACTTAAAGTGAGATCTAGAGCAGCAATGCACTACTAGAAACTAGGTGAACACATATAGTGAATCAATGACAAGAGGCATATGTGTGTAGCCACCAATCACAAGCTAGTGCCCAGAAGGGAATTGCTGCATCTGACGCAGTAAATTTAAGTCTTTTGACTACTTATGTGCACATGACAACCTGTTATCATCATGCACACCACCCAGTCCAGACGGTGACCATTTGTCATCACCCTGGGAGGGTCCCCCTTCTGATCCGGATCCTGGGGACCCCACACAGCAGCCAGTGAAGAAGAATACAGTGTTAGCAAAGGGCAGATCTGCCTGTGACATCACCATGTGAATGAATTAAATATTATATGTAAATTCATAACTTTCTTAAAATTGCATGAATGAAAGTTTAATTGTGACTTTCATGTCCGTCCAGTTCCTGTCATATCGCCTCTCTCTTTCGCCCTATTTCTCTCTCTTAATAAATCAGAAATCCTGGGTGAATACCTGCATTATTTTATTAGCCAATCCATTCAATTAGAAGCGTCGCCATGTGAATGAGTAAAACCGCTTGAATTAGTAAATGATAGAACACGAAAGCCATGAAAAACTATGAGAAATAGGAGTATCACAGACTTTTCAATTGGATTTTTGCACAAATTGTTGGTTGGTGGTCAGTGAAAAGCCACATATCTGTTACAAAAATTTTGCTATGGAAGCTGAAAAAGAATTGCTGAAGATGGTTATCTTGCACAGCAAACTAGGAATATTGGAATCTTGGCTGCAGTTTAAAATGGTATGGGGAGGGCATTTGTGCCATATAAATGCTAAAGTTAAAAGCTAAGTGGTAAATAGTCAAAACATCTATAAATGTATTAAACAAAAGTACTGTAGTGCCCCAAACATTAATGCTTCATAGTCATAAAGTGTTTCAAATCTATCTAGGAATTCTGTGTAATTGAAATGGAGATACTCTCACTGCAACATGTATTTGATTATATGTTCAATGATATAAGTTAAAATAGCAAACACAGGAAATATATCAGAGACATAATTTCTGCAGCAACCTTTGTTTTACAAGTGGCCTTTTTTAATTGTATCAGTTAAATACTAACTTCAAGGGACAGTCTAGACAAATATAAACTTTTATGATTTAGATAGGGCATGTAATTTTAATCAACTTTCCAATGTAATTTTATCATCAAAATTTCTTTGTTCCCTTGGTGCTATTTTTGAAAAGCTAAACCTAGGTTGGCTCAAACTGATTTCTAGACCCGTTGAAAACCGCCTCTTAGCTCAGAGCATTTTTAAATATTTTCACAGTTAGACAGTACTAGTTCATGTGTGTCATATAGATAACATTGTGCTCACTCCCATTGAGTTATTAAGGAGTCTGCACTGATAGGCTAAACTGCATGTCTGTCAAAAGCACTGAGGTAAGGGGGCAGTCTGCAGAGGCGTTGATACAAGGTAACCACAGAGGTAATATGTGTAGAAATAGAACTGTGTTGGTTATGCAAAACTGGGGAATGGGTGATAAAGCGATTATCTATCTTTTTAAAAATTAAA
Organism: Bombina bombina; assembly: GCF_027579735.1. Lineage (NCBI taxonomy): Eukaryota > Metazoa > Chordata > Amphibia > Anura > Bombinatoridae > Bombina > Bombina bombina. Next base: position 482,286,684 of record NC_069500.1, read on the forward strand.
ATTTCTGGAGTAGACTGTCCCTTTAAAAACTGAATAATTTGTAACTTATTTGAGTTGCTGAAGTTAAGTATCATAACTCTCAACTGAATTAAACCTGCAAACATTAATGTTATAGAAAACTAATAAGCACATTGTATCCATAATTTGCCCAAATTGTAACTGTGCATAATTAGTTACATGAATGTATTTAAGGATGTTAAACCTGGAGAAATAGAATAAATCAGTTGAACGTTCTTATAAATAAATATGACTTTGCTATTTAAACAAATCTGTCACAGTAACAATTAGAGTGGACTTGATTTTCGCTGCTATACTAGTGCTATTCATGCCAATCCCCCCCCCCCTAAAAAGCACTTGCCGTCCTAAGGCATTAAATGGGTTAAAAGTGCACACACTGCACTGTACATCTTTGTAAGTAGAAGTGTTTCCAAGCTGCCTTCTGCTCCCCCTCCAATTCACAGCCTCCACACTTCCTGTTCTGATTAGTGAAAGCACCAAGGCATTCAGCCAACTAACCAATATAGTCCCCAGCCTAAATTTATCCACAATGCGAGCGTCTCCGCTGCAACCCCCCAAAGACCCATACAACAATAAGGAAAGCGATCCTTCACAAATTCAGAGAACAATAAAGGACTCTTTCAAGTGTTGGAGAATATTTTTAGCAGCCGCGCCCAGGCCTGTAACACCTAAAGACTATTAAGAAGGCATAATACCAGGAAGCTGGTCCTAAAGTGTCCCTTCCTGCGTGGAGACAGGCCGAGAGCGTTGGAGTCAGCGCCTGGCCTGTGGAGGGGGGCGGAAGACAACTGAAGTGGCCTTTGGCCAGCCCGTGTTTTATTTGTGTAGAAAGGATGTGATATTGCCGGCATTTAGCATGTCGAAATTTCCTGAAGCACTCGTCAGTTATTAGAAAAATAAAATACAGCTTGTCTCTATTTCTTGTACTTAACCCTATGTTTAAAAAACTGGACAGAGAATATCTGATTCATTTAAAGTTCTAACAATCATAATTTACTCTTATGCCTTTTGAGCCACCTTTTTTAAATTAAAGGGACATGAAACCCAAAAAAAATCTTTTGTGATTTAGACAGAGTATATAATTTTAAACAACTTTCCAATTTACTTCTTTGATCTAATTTGCTTCATTCTCTTGGTATCCTTTGTTGAAAGGTATACCAAGATAGGCTCAGGAGCAGGGAGTTAGCTGCTGATTGGTGACTGTATAGATATGCCTCTTGTGATTGACTTACCAATGTGTTCAGTAATGCATTGCTGCTCCTTTAAGAAAGGATACCAAGAGAATGAAGCAAAATTGATAATAGAAATAAACTGGAAAGTTGCTTACAAATTAATGTTCTATCTGAATCATGAAAGAAATATTTGGGGCTTCATGCACCTTTAAACTTGTCACAGAAAAACACTGAACTTATATGATGCTAAGAAAGTGCAAATCTTTCTAAGAGCTTTGAGGGCCTACTGTTTACTATCTTATTGATAGAGGATAAAGAAATAAAAAGATTTTATAAAAATGACATCTCAGAGTTTGTATATTTCTATATAATCATTTGAAGCTGGATTTAATAAGTAGTACGGATGATATCAGCCTTCGCAGCACATCTCTATTTTATCTCTTTTGCTCATTACTTTGTCTGCTGCTGTTATCAGCTCTTAGGTACAGCCTCATTTGATTTTGTCAGCTGTGGACATATCACACACTTCACTTTGCTGGACAGTAAGCTCCTGGGGGATATAGGGCATTTAACATCTCTGCTTATTCCATTAGTGCAGTACAAACAAAATTAGACCTTTGTGAATACTGATAGGATCAGTTAGGAATACTTGTCTGATTTCCTGTCTGGGTCCTATCATATATTAATGCTAAAACCATCAAGTCAAGATGGTCCCATTTTAGACTACACCTTTAAACATTGGATTCCTCAAGAGAGAAGGAAGAGGACCTTGCTGCAGGCTATTGTTATCAGGGTGTGCGTGGGCTCGAGGAATTACCCCAGTGGGACAGTCAATCTGATGGAGAAGCAGCTGTGTGCGTCACACAAACCAGATCTACAAATCTATCACAATACCAGTGACCTTTACACTATTGTTATTTGTGGGGGAATCATGAATGTAGGCGGAACTCCAGGGACCCGAAGTTCCCTGACAGCCTTTTCAGAATAGGACTGTGCTTCTCATGGGGGTTTACGCTATGACATTACTTAGTTTAGCAGTTTCCTTATAATCTACATATGTGTTTATTTCCATGTACAAGGGCTCAAAAAGTGACAATGTTAATAGCAGGAAATTACTTTGTCAGTTTCCAAATTCCTATCTTACTATCCATCAAAACGTTAAAAACTACTTCATATACAGTGTGTTTCCCTTAAAACCGTTGTTATTGCTTTGTCTTACCATTTCATATCATGGACCGTCTTCTTTTGTTTACATAAACCACTACATTACTTCTATTGTCCTTTAAAAATGTTACCTATAATTTATTCCTGGGCCCTAAAGGATCAAGAGTTTGTTTTCAATCCTGTGCTTGTTTTTGGCAGATAACAATTTCTGAACATTGGCTGAGATTGTTAATGTGTTTTTCCAGTTATAACAATCCTAAAATGCTTCTGAGATTAATACCCTTCAAGTTCATAATTCTTACGTCCCACAAACAACACAAAACCTTGATAATCTCCCAGTTTTGAAACCCAAACAACAAATGTGCACAACTAATGGCCAATAAAATGTCAATTTTAGGGGTTTTGTTGGATCACATATGTTTGGTGATCTTGCTTCAATCTTAGAACATAGAAGGCTCACTCTTACAAATATATATATATATATATATATATATATATATATATATATATATATATATATATATATATATATATAAAATATATATATATATATATATATATATATACTGTATATATATATATATATATATATATATATATATATATAATTTGTGGTTTGGTGTTCCAAGCCCTCCCTGTTTTGTTAAACTGCCTGGGTGCTCTCTATAAATTGTATAAAGATGATTAATGGAAGAAGAGACACTTAATTTATTCCAATATCCATAGCTTTATTGGTTTTTGATATCCAACATAGGATTAAGTCAATGTTTCTGTACTCACAGGGACCTTTCTCAAGACTGTGTTCAATCTTAATGTGCTTATGTGTATGTATATGTATATGTGTATATGTGTATGTTTACATATGCACATACATTAAGATTGAACACAGTCTTGAGAAAGGTCCCTGTGAGGACCAAAACATTGACTTAATCCTATGTTGGATATAAAAAAACAATAAAGCTATGAATATTGGAATACATTAAGTCCTGTGAGTGCCTCTTCTTCCATTGATCATATATATATTCACTTAAATATTAATAAACACGTTTAAAAGGATGATATTTCAATAATCAATCATGGGAGCACTCAGACATAGAAATAAGCAATGAATGGAAGCGTTTTCTTATTTCACTTTAAATACAATTAAAAAATCCCTTACACTTAAGTTGTCCATTTTACCCGTTTATTGTACCTCTTCCAAACAGCACCTATACATACTCCAGACATAGTAATCACTAAACTTCATAAAGTTTTCAACTCTGTTTATGCACTGAACACAAAGACAGATGAAGTGTGGGTGCCCCCCCACCTAGTATATTATCGACCAGTGGCCTTTTTGGTCCGACTGTCCGAGTAACAGATTGTTGTAAAATCTTTAATTGTAATGAATGAGTAAGATAAGAACACAATATGGCGGGATGTATCCAGTTGGGAAGTCAATGTTGGTTGTAACCTAGCTAGAGACAATTCAATAACTCTCCTTTATTAGAAACATTTAGGCTTTGGGATAAATTTCTTAGAAAAATCCTAAGTCTGTTGAGCACTATCTCACCGTTAACGATGATTTTAAAGAATCAATCAATTAAAATTAAAAAAAGGTTAAACACATATGAGTCGTGGCTCATAGACTAGGGAGGGCAGCAAGTAAACACAGTAGGCTCTGTATGTCAGCAAAACACACAGGCCTGATAGAAAATTATATTAGATTACACTATCAAACAAATTTAAAAAAACATTTTTTAAATTAAGATTGAACACAGTCTTGAGAAAGGTCCCTGTGAGGACCAAAACATTGACTTAATCCTATGTTGGATATAAAAAAACAATAAAGCTATGAATATTGGAATACATTAAGTCCTGTGAGTGCCTCTTCTTCCATTGATCATATATATATTCACTTAAATATTAATAAACACGTTTAAAAGGATGATATTTCAATAATCAATCATGGGAGCACTCAGACATAGAAATAAGCAATGAATGGAAGCGTTTTCTTATTTCACTTTAAATACAATTAAAAAATCCCTTACACTTAAGTTGTCCATTTTACCCGTTTATTGTACCTCTTCCAAACAGCACCTATACATACTCCAGACATAGTAATCACTAAACTTCATAAAGTTTTCAACTCTGTTTATGCACTGAACACAAAGACAGATGAAGTGTGGGTGCCCCCCCACCTAGTATATTATCGACCAGTGGCCTTTTTGGTCCGACTGTCCGAGTAACAGATTGTTGTAAAATCTTTAATTGTAATGAATGAGTAAGATAAGAACACAATATGGCGGGATGTATCCAGTTGGGAAGTCAATGTTGGTTGTAACCTAGCTAGAGACAATTCAATAACTCTCCTTTATTAGAAACATTTAGGCTTTGGGATAAATTTCTTAGAAAAATCCTAAGTCTGTTGAGCACTATCTCACCGTTAACGATGATTTTAAAGAATCAATCAATTAAAATTAAAAAAAGGTTAAACACATATGAGTCGTGGCTCATAGACTAGGGAGGGCAGCAAGTAAACACAGTAGGCTCTGTATGTCAGCAAAACACACAGGCCTGATAGAAAATTATATTAGATTACACTATCAAACAAATTTAAAAAAACATTTTTTTATATTTAAATTAAGGTGAAGAAGATATGAGTGCTGGGTGGCTGCCTAGCACAGACCAATTAACCAAAAGACTGAAAAAAAATGAGGTATATTAATGCTGAGTGAGCCTGACAGACACAGGCCTGATAGTAAATGTAATTAGATTACACTAGCAAAATATGTTTTTTTTTTTAATTTAAAATAATGTTATAAACGGATATTAACACTGGTGGCTGGCACAGAGCAATGAACCAGAGTATATGCTGTGTGACACAGGCCTGATAGAAAATGAAAAAAAATTACACTAGCAAAATAATTAAATTTTTTGGTTAGTTAAATTTAAACTAATGTTGTTAGGGAGATATCAGTGGTGGCAGTAATCACAGCATATGCTGTGAGCCTTAAACACACAGCCTGAAAGCCAGGCAAATGCTAATAAAAAAACAAACAAAAAAAACGGCACGAAATATAGCCCTAAAAAGGGCTTTTTGGGGTGCTGTGCTTGCAGCAGAGATGAGTGGAGTCCTTCTGGACTGTAGTGGACACTAAATACACTAGCCTAGCTATGTTTTTCCTATTAATGTCAGGAGCAAAAACACAACACGTCCTCTCATTAAGAAAGCAAGGTCGTTATGAGTCTAAAATGGCGGATTCCGAGTAGCTGGGATGGTCTGTGAGGGAGTGTCTGATGTTGATTGGCTCTAATGTGTCAGACGGCTGTGACATAAAGGGTCAAAGTTTCTTCAATGATGACACATAGGGGCGGATCGAACATCGCCATGTGTTCGCCCACGAACGCGAACGCGAACAAGCTATGTTCGCTGTGAACCGTTCGCGGCCGAACAGTTCGGGGCATCACTATCACCTAATACAAACTAGTCCCATGTTATTTGGTACTACAAAATGGCAAACTGAAACTAAACACATTTGCCCCTATCTTGATCAATGGTATAATTATCTTCAACTCTCCCATTTTATTGCACCTTATGCCAATAAAGAACACATTTGTAGACCATTAGCGGCTTTTGAAACCCTTTTCTATAACGCACAACCAATGAGAGAATTCTTACCTCTAATTAATAAATTACTTATTGCTCATCATTTCAAATTGTGGACATATTTACACATTTGGGGTTATGCCAAATAGCCTCTACCTTCTAGGAGTCCATCAAAGCAGAGGTGAAGAAAGTAATATTGACTAAAATACCATTATACACTTTAATATTTTTTTAAATAAATTCCCTAAGATAAAGTGTTTATCTCAAAGTTATTGGCTATAATGGTTAGTGGTGTGAAACAACTTATTCCTGAAAAATTGGAGAAAGCTTACTATTGTCCCTTAATCTCCAACAAGAAAAGTTCTACTTCTTAGCTACGAAACATTTAGACGAATATTATAATATCTATATGATATCAAATATTTGTCCCAATTGGACCAAACTACACCAGATTTGGTACTTTAAGTATAACATTAAAGGCCAGTGAGAAACTCATTTATGGTTTTTTTTGGGAAGGACTTTGCTCTCCTTATAGTTTACGTGTTTATGATATTTTGGTTTACCTTTTTCAAAATCAGTTGTGTATCTTTGTCATTTTGATTTATCAGAACCTGGTATACAAATTACAATTTACTTTTATGGTCCCTTCAAAACTGTTATATTGTTGTTTTTACGTTGTTATTGGTTGTATTGTATACAATTTCAAATAATGTTTAATTAAAATAAAATAAATAAAGCCCGTTCTAGTTTCTGGAGGATTTTTTTGTCTGAATTCACTGAGGAGTTTTTCTTTATTTCCATCTTCATCATTTGCCCCTTTATCATTTTTGTGGGGTCATAATTAACATATATCTAATTTTAATTAGGTTATATATAAAATTATTTTAGAGAAAAATTATGTTAAATTTGAAACTGTTAAATACTGAAGGTAATTATGTTATCTATCAGAAAATATTTCTTGGACTATTTTTATTAATTTGTAAAAGGTCACCAAAATATATATAACAGGGTATATGAGGAGTAATAATGACATTGATTCATGGTCAAAAAAACAAGAACTACCACTCTATATAATTAAACAAAATCAAATTAATACAAATAGAAGAGCTCTGCTCCAAAGAGCTTACAATCTACAGGTTACCCAGACCTTATGACAAAAGGTATAATGACTGTTGTTAAATAAGGATGTTTTTCTGTATTTATCGTAGATTGAATGGACATGAAACCCGCAATTCTTCTTTCACTATTCAGACAGAGCATGTGATTTTAAACAACTTTCCAATTCACTTCTATTATCTAACTTGCTACATTCTCTTAGAATCCTTAGTTAAAAAGCATACCTAGGTAGGCTCAGGAGCAGCTATGCATTACTGGGAGCTAGCTGATGATCAGTGGCTGCTCATATGCCTCTTTCATTGGTTCACCAGATGTGTTCAGCTAGCAGCCAGTAGTGCATTGCAACTTCTTCAACAAAGAATACTAAGAGAATGAAGAAAATTAGATAATAGAAGTAAATTGGAAAGATGCTTAAACTCACATAGTCTATCTGAATTATAACCGGGTATCATGTCAGCAACAGGTTAAAGCAAGAAAAAGGCTATAAATATGGTTAACAACAAACCTCCTGGCTACAAGCTGATTATGGTTGGTGTTCCATCTCCTAGGGGTTCCAACTGTAGGTACAATTTAAGTTGTGCAGCTGCTCTGGTTTTATAATATTTATGTTAGTTTATGTATTCATTTAGTTCATCTATGGCTCCAGGATATCGGGCATCCCCCTCCATTCATAAAAGTTCATCTTCAAACTGCACCATCTTTTGGGTGGTAGCAAATAAGCCATTAAGAAAACGCTAAGTACAATGTTAAATGTAAGCTAAGCCATCCCTTTGATGACTGAAAACTAATAGAGGTCTGAAAATGTATAAAGAATCATATCAACCCAGGTAACTCAAACAAAGCAAGGAGAATTGGACATTTTAACAGATCACTTTCCACAATTTCCACATCCCTCAGTCCTTGCAGTATTTAAGGTGCTCAGGGCCTTAGGGACAAAATCCATCTGCATGTCTGGGTTTTACTGCAAAGTGGATCAGACTTTTGCAGTTATCTGCAACTCTTCCACCATCATGCACTGACTCAGACCCTCTCACAAGCTGGGTCCCTTTCTGCTCACTCAGTGAAACTGCTCAACCTCTTTCACAGACTAGACCCCACCCACCTTCTACTTGTGCCACTGTCTGGGCTCAGTTCCCTCACTGACTAAGCTCTTCTTACTACTTTCCTCTTTGGAATACCTCTGTCGAATTGTTGCCACTCAAAGTATTTAACAAAGTGCAAAGCCATATGTTTTTTACACAGAGCCAGATAACAAGTGGTGTGCTATTTTGCTCTTACGCAAATGCCGGCAGAAGTAAATTTGTATTACAAGTTAAAAGTAAAATGTTTGCGTTAGACCAAAAGCCAATGCTATCGTGACAGCGCTAACTTCTTCTCTCCATATACTTTAATAGAGAGTGTAAACTGGAAAAAAAACTAAAACTTAACTCACTCGCACTAACCTGACACGCTTTAAACCAACTTCGCTAATATGAAGGTAGTTATGAATATTTTACATTCCAATGTTCTTTACATAGAAGAAAATGTTCTATTTATTTTATATATATATATATATATATATATATATATATATATATATATATATATATATATAAAATCCACAAGAGAGCGCACTCCCACCTCCAAATTCAGCTACCAGGGTGCAGGCAAGAAATAGTACAGTCCCCAAGAAAGAAAGCACTCACTGGATTTATATAAAAGGTGCTTTAATTGCACACAGGAAAAACAGTGACGTTTCAGGGATCAATCACCCCTTCATCAGACTAAGTGAATTTGTGTAAAAAACAACCAGTATATAACAGTTGCTAACCCCACCCCTCATCAGAGAAGACCCGCCCCTAAGCATCATCATGTGAAATTAGGAATGTCAGACAACTACTGGTCTGAATCATGTGAATAAACATACAAATTCTAGAATCATGGGGCGAGGTATACAAATGAAATAACCAATATTGTGAAAATATAATATACCATTATACATTAATGTGAAGCTCTTTCATATATGCTTGCAGGCTTCTATCCTAATAAATATTAGCTATAACAAAACATTTCATTTCACTTTATACATAAGTATGCATAACTTCCTAAGGATAAATCAAACATGTAAGTACATCGTCAAGCAAGACATAAAAATGTTTAGATAACACAAACCTGTTGCCCTGACATAGCATAATCCAAAACCAAAAAACGCCACTCGTGTGAACAATGGGCGTGGCTAACCGGAGCCCAAAGTGAATCATAGACCCATACAGCCAATCCGGAAACATTGATGTCATATGGACCAAAGTTCACGAGTGTGTAATAGGTATAACATTGAACATGCTAGGTGTATCTACAAGGTGCCATTGTATGGCAAATACTAGAAGAGAAACCATTAAGTCGTGCTATCACGCTCAATCACAGACTACAAACACCACCCGTATGAATATAGATTCAGAAAGAATAAACTATCCAGCACACACTAAATCTAAAAAATAAAAATGGATCAAACACTGAAGACAAACATACAGCACACTTGGAGGCCTACTTATCAAGCCTTCAACTTTCTTGCATTCGACGGCACCAATACGCTCGTCTGACATTGCCTAACATCACGGCCGCAGACCTGAATACGCTCTCCATATTTTTTTAAAAAGCCACGCACCAAGTACGGGGCGATAAGCAGCGGACTGTTGTTAACTAAACAGTCATCGATCTCGCTGATATTTGGCTTTTTCCCAGCATTATTTATATACTGTCACTAAACACCCCCACTATACTAAAATGTTTAACCCCTATCCCGCCACTCCTGGACCCCGCCGCAACTAAATAAAGTTATTAATCCCCATCCCGCTGCTCCCGGAGCCCACCGCAACTCTAATAAACTTATTAACCCCTATTCCGCCGATCCCCAACACCGCCACAACTAACTAAATGTATTAACACCTATCCCTCCGCTTTCGGAGCCCACTGCAACTCTAATAAACTTATTAACCCCTATTCCACCGCTCCTCGACAGCGCCGCAACTAACTAAATGTATTAACCCCTATCCCTCCGCTCCTGGAGCCCATCACAACTAAATATATGTATTAACCCCTAAACCCCTGGCCTCCCACATCACTACCATTTACTAAACCTATTAACCCCTAAACCGCCAGCCCCCCACATCGCCATAAACTAAATTAACCTATTAACCCCTAAACCTAACAACCCGTTAACTGTATATTAAAATTACATCATCACTATCTTATAATAAATGTATAACTTACCTTTAGATTTAAATTAAACTATATTAAACTATTAATTAATCTACCCTATTATACTAAAATTACATTAAACTATATTAAACTAATAATTAACCTACCCTTACTGTTATACTAAAATTACATTAAACTACAAATTAAATTAACTAAATTACATAGTTAAAAACCTAATCCTACTCAAATAATTTAAATCCACTATTAAAAATTACAAAGTTACAAAAAACTAACAACTAAGTTACACAAAATAACAAACACTAAGTTGCACAAAATAAAAACACTAAGTTACAAAAACCCCCACTAATTTACACAAAATAAAAAATAAATGATCAAATATTTAAACTAATTACACCTAATCTAAGAGCCCTATGAAAATAAAAAAGCCCCCCCAAAATAAAAATAAAAACCCTAGCCTACAATAAACTACCAATGGTCCTTAAAAGGGCCTTATGCGGGGCATTGCCCCAAAGAAATCAGCTCTTTTACCTGTAAAATAAAATACAAACACCCCCCAACAGTAAAACCCACCACCCACACAACCAACCCCCCAAATAAAAACCTAATCTAAAAAACCTAAGCTCCCCATTTGGATGGGCATTGCCCTTAAAAGGGCATTTAGCTCTTTTTCAGCCCAAACCCCTAATCTAAAATTAAAACCCACCCAATAAACCGTTAAAAACCTAACACTAACCCCCGAAGATCCACTTACAGTTTTGAAGACCGGACATCTATCCTCAACGAAGCCGGGGGAAGTCTTCATCCAAGCGGCAAGAAGTCCTCATCGAAGCCGGCAGAAGTCTTCATCCAAGCGGACCGAAGTCTTCATCCAAGCCGGCAGAAGTCTTCATCCAGACGGCATCTTCTATCTTCATCCATCCGGCGCGGAGCGGCTCCATCTTCAAAACATCCGCCGTGGAGCATCCTCTTCATCCTCTTCAATCAACGTCTTCGTCCAAATTAAGTTTCCCTTTAAATGGTGTCATGCAAGATGGTGTCCCTTAGATTCCGATTGGCTGAAAGATCAGACATTCGGAATTAAGGTTGAAAAAATCCTATTGGCTGTTGCAATCAGCCAATAGGATTGAGCTTTCATCCTATTGGCTGATCCAATCAGCCAATAGGATTGAGCTTGCATTCTATTGGCTGATCTTCGGGGGTTTGTGTTAGGTTTTTTTAAGGGTTTATTGGGTGGGTTTTAATTTTAGATTTAAATTGGGGCAATGCCCCGCAAAAGGCCCTTTTAAAGGGACAGTATACACTCATTTTCATATAACTGCATGTAATAGACACTACTAACTACTAAGAATAAGATGCACAGATACTGATATAAAAATCCAGTAAAAAACTGTTAAAAAACTTACTTAGAAGCTCTCAGTTTAGCTCTGTTGAAAAGGAAGCTGGAAAGCCCACTGCAAATGGGAAATAAGACACTCCCCCCTCCCCCTTCTTTTGCATATGAAAAGACCCTTTACACAAACAGGAGCAAGCTGGAGTAGGTAGCTGACGGTATTCTCATAAAACTTTGTGGCTTGGTTAGGAATCTGAAAATCAGAGCAATGTTATTTAAAAATTAGCAAAACTATACATACATATACAAAAAAAAACAACTTTATGGGCTATATAAAAAGATAATCTACAAAACATTTATGCAAAGAAAAAATGAGTGTATAATGTCCCTTTAAGGTTCATAGGTAGTTTATTGTAGGCTAGGGGTTTTTTATTTTGGGGGGCTTTTTTATTTTCATAGGGCTCTTAGATTAGGTGTAATTAGTTTAATTATTTGATCATTTATTTTTTATTTTGTGTAATTTAGTGTTTGTTTGTTTGTTTTTTTGTAACTTAGTGTTTTTTATTTTGTGTAACTTAGTGTTTGTTATTTTGTGTAACTTTGTTGTTAGTTTTTTGTAACTTTGTAATTTGTAATAGTAGATTTAAAATATTTGAGTAGGGTTAGGTTTTTAACTATGTAATTTAGTTAATTTAATTTGTAGTTTAATGTAATTTTAGTATAACAGTTAGGGTAGGTTAATTATTTGTTTATTATAGTTTAAAGGATTACTTTCTGTTATAATTTTTAAGCTAAACAACTAACATATTAAAGTTAATAAACATTAATTAAAACCTACTGACCTATATTTTCTCCAAAACGAAGTTTCATAACGTTCTAAAAGTTATATCTTTTATTCGCCGATGATGTCACGTTATCCTGCCCACTATTTTCAGCACTGCATGTTCAAAATACTTAAACCAATAACTTTGTGTTTAAAGCGCCATTTTGAAACCTAGGTATTGTAAACGGATTGGTACAGAGCAAAAGATACTCACGGAGTGGGTTTGGAAAACAATTAAATTTGCAGACAAGATTTCTAATATACAGTAGAGATATGTTAATGAAATGCTATTGATAAAAAGCGTATTTGGGGTAGTTAGTTAGTAACAGGTATAGAAAATATTTACTTACAGTGGCCCTTTAATGTAAATTTAGCATAATAGTTAGGGTAGATTAATTAATAGTTTAATATAGTTTAATTTAAATCTAAAGGTAAGTTTAAATTTATTATAAGATAGTGATGATGTAATTTTAATGTACAGTTAACGGGTTGTTAGGTTTAGGGGTTAATAGGTTAATTTAGTTTATGGCGATGTGGGGGCTGGTGGTTTAGGGGTTAATAGGTTTATAAGTGGTAGTGATGTGGGAGGCCAGGGGTTTAGGGGTTAATACATTTATTTCGTTGTGGTGGGCTCCGGGAGCGGCAGGATAGGGGTTAATATATTTTTTTAGGTGACAGCGGGGTCCGGGAGCGGCAGGATAGGGGTTAATAACATTATACAAAAGAAAAAAATAGGAAAAAATACACAAAAGGAAAAAATAGGCAGGCACTACTTCAATCCGTGAAATATAAAAACATATGTGATGCTTTATTGAGGTTCCAAATAAAAACAACAACACATGCAGACATGTCACATTGGATTTTGTTTTTACTCTGTTTTTTCCTCTTTTAGGACATGAGGGGGTTAATATTTGCTGCCTCCTGGGCCTATAAAGAGTTAGAGTATAGACATAGACGTCAGTCTATGAGTAAGCGCACCTGGAGGCGCGAAACATGTTAGACTTTTAGTCTCCTTACTGCCTGTCTGCATGTGTTGTTGTTTTTATTTGGAACCTCAATAAAGCATCACATATGTTTTTATATTTCACGGATTGAAGTAGTGCCTGCCTATTTTTTCCTTTTGTGTATTTACTTGCGGTTTGATCCACCGCTACTGGCTACGGCACTCCAGGTGAACAGGTGAACTATCCCCTTCAACAATTCAGGGTTTTCCGGCTCAGCATAATTTGTCATGGTTGCGGTTCACTTCACGCTGTTAATAACATTATGTAGGTGGCAGCGATGCTGGGCGGCAGATTAGGGGTGTTTAGACTCGGGGAACATGTTAGGGTGTTAGGTGTAAATGTAACTTTTATTCTCCCATAAGAATCAATGGGATATCGGGCAGTGGCGAACAAAAACTTTTGCTGCTTTCAGACTCCCATTGATTCCTATGGCATCCGCTGCCTCCAGGGTGGTGGATTGAAAAGCAGGTACGCTGGGCCAGAATAGTGGCGAGTGTACCTGTTAGATATTTGATAAATAGCAAAAGTAGTCAGATAGTGGCGAATTTGCATTCGGAACATCTGTAATGACTAGACATGTGCAGCCGCAAAAAATTTGGTTCGGTTCGGATCGATTCGGACCGATTCAAATTTCGGTTCGGATCGATTCGAATTCGGAAGAAATCAAATGAATTCGTTTCGGATTCATTCAGATTTTTGGGAAATTGGGCTCGGTTCGGTTCGAATCCATTCGGAATTTCGGTCAGTGTTAAGTTGGATGTGCTGTGTATTACACTAGTATACTGTACAATACTAGTGTAATATACGGCCATCCGAATCCATCCGAATCTACCGAATAAATTTGAATCGATTCGGATTTATTCGGTAGATTCGGCACTACCGCAATTCGGAATTTGAATCAATCCGAATCTCCGAATTTGACAAAATTCGTCCGAATTTCGATTCGGACCGAACCGAATCGCACATGTCAAGTAATGACGTAAGCATCGATCTGTGTCGGACTGAGACCGGCGGATAGTATGTTACATCACAGATTTCAACTTTTGCCGGTCTGTAGGATTTTATAAATAAGGGGAATCTGGCTCTCCACAATTACACTGAGGAATTCCAGCGTATTTGCGGTTGACGGCTTGATAAATAGGCCTCTAGGAGTATATAAATAATCTCAATCACAGCAATCACTTGCAATAAATATGCTAAACATAATTGCATTTAGTGTAACAGTAAAAAAATGGCTATGTATACATAATAACCCCATATTTAAACCATAGTGCACTCATGGAACTAAATAAAAGAGAGCTCTCATGAAAAAGAAAAAATTATGATATAAATAAAAGTTCAAGTCCAGCAAAAGAAAATGCCAATTCTACTGTTGCATCACAGGGAGTCAACTCTATAGTTCAATTCCGGTGAGCACTATTAAAATAAGGGAAAGAAAGAGATATTAAAAAGTTGGCTGAGGAGTATGTCAGGCAAGGAAGCTGTATAGGACCTTGATTGCCCCTTTACCTTAGCAAATGCTCACCATAGAGCTACAGGGCAATTGCAGAAATAAGCAATAATTAATATGTTAAGCAGTGTCCCATTCTAGCCACCCATATAATTGCAATAAGCAGTCACTATATGTTTACTCACTCATGCGGCACTTCAAAAAACCTCCAGTACAATACCTCACTGTCTCGGCTGCTTGCTGTGAGTGGTAAGTAGATACACATAGCTTTTCAGGGCTCTTAGAGAGTCCACTGTAGCGGTTCCACACCTGCACGCTGCACCCTTTACTTGACGGTCAACATCGGTTTTCCTTCCATTGGTGTGTGTCTCTCCCCAAGCACGCCTCCTTCAGCGGTTTTTAGTTAGATATGAGTTTAGCACTTTAATTTAATGTATTTATGTTGTGTTTGGTGCAACTTTTTTTAGCCCTAACCCTTTACAGGGGGTCTTCTGTCATGCTAACCTGACAAGTGCAAATTCAGTTTGCGTTCATGCGGTCACGTTTAGTTTCAATTTGTAATACACGTGCAAGTTAACTCGGGCGCCACTTATAATCTAGCCCATAGTTGGGAATGGCTTCAAATATTAAAAACCTGCAAAAAGCGACTTCACACAACTAATGGAATATATCTCCTTATGTTGTTCCATTTTCCAGAGAGAATACATTTTTCTGCAATGTAGGGAATTTTGTGTCCTCTTACAAATATCAAATGTCTGTTCGATATGATCTGCTCAGCGTATCATGTCTGACAGACATCGCTGAATGCCGACAGCATACTCTGTCGGCATTTAACATTGCACAAGCAGTTCTGGTGAACTGCTTGTGCAATGCTGCCCCCTGCAGATTCGCGGCCAATCGGCCACTAGCAAGGGGTGTCAATCAACCAGATCGAATGCGATCGGGCGGATTGATGTCCGCAGCCTCAGAGCGGACCAGTTTAGGAGCAGCGGAAACAGGGGCATCAGGGGCCATTCGGTCCATGATAAATAAGCCCTATAGTATTTACATAAGTAGAGTTCAACCTTTTGAATGATGCTGGTTGACCCATTTTATGTCACATTATTATAAAATAAATGTGTTTTTTTTAGGGTAAAACTAGGACTTTTTTTTAATTCACAGTACAGTATTGGGTTACAGGGGAAGTATTGGAGGGCATCCTTTTGCTCACTATTGATATAGCTCCTTCTTATTACTTCTCTTATTACTCTGTATAACCCCTTCCTATGATACATCATATTGCGTCTTAGATTATTTCCCTACAACACCTCTATTCCTATAACTCCTCATACTGCACTATATTTACCCTGCACTCAATTCATTTATTCCTCCTTGTAATAACTTATGTAACACAAAAACAATAGATCATAGAGCCTCCCTGTAACACCATGGCAACATCATATGCACACCCTAAACACATGTGTAGCCACAAATGGTACTATTTAACTTCCAGAAACTTGCACCTTTGTAAGCCCGCTGTGTAATCTTGTAAAAGAGAAAATCAGCAGGTTGTACTGACTCATTGTATTGCAAGCCCATCAGGTAAAGAAGGAGTTAAGGAATATTGTTACTCCTCTGAGGCTTTTGTGGGATACCGCAGCAAGCTAACAGGACCAAGACAAACTGTCTCCTCATCATATTCCCTCATGACACACAGAAGCCAGGAGTAAGTGTAGAGGACATGATAGGGAATTATAGGCTGCAGTCCTGCATTCATGACAGACACGTGTCTCCATCCTTCTATCTAACACTGACAATACCATCATTCTACACACATACATGTGAGCCACAGCCAGGCCGACGGCAGGAGCACAATTAGCATCCCTGTGGCGCCAATTGTGGGTCAATAGTGTATATATTATGGAAGAGGCCTGTGTCCCTGGGAAACCTTCACACTCAATTAGGTTAAGTGGAGGATCTTTGTTGTGGTTTTGTTATACGGTTGTCGCAATTAGAGCAAGTAACCCAGAATTCCCTGAGAGCCAAACTTAACTGCACTCTATCCTCAGCTGAGATCATTACCCTATTGTCTGCAGGGTACATAAATGTCCGACACTGGTAGGGGTTAAACTGTTAGCTCTCATCATTCACTGCTCACTCCCAAATGCCTATACATACTTTAACATGGTTTTGTCACTGAGTCTCCCTCTAAACAGAGAGAATCTTGCAAGTTGTGAGAGTTAATACTTGTCAAGGAACAAGCTCTCACCTAAACTAGTAGCTCACACATCCATACTATATTCTCTCTCTTTCTACCTGTTTTTCTTCTTCCCTGACAACGCAATATGTGCTATTCATAATCAGTTTAACTCCTGCAGCAGCTGCTACTGCAATAGAGCTCATTTATTAGGCCTAGATTATCACTATTATCACTACATTTTTTGTTACGGGGGATTCTGCTCCCGACCTAATACTTTAATCTGATTAAAACAAGTTATGTTTACCAATTCCTTAAATGTAAAAGTAGTTGGGAACTTGTATAATATGTTGATTTGAAGTAAGTCTTCAAACGTTTTGACATTCTGATAGGGAGTTGGGACCTTAAGTAGAATATATGGGCCCCATAATAATAAAAAAAAATTGTTGGCATACAGAGAAATGACACAAATCTTTGTTTTGATTTTTTCATTTTATATTGTAATGTATGTGTTCGTTCTTCACACCCTGAAACCTAAATAGGGACATAAAGTTTTCTCAAGCTAAAAATTTGGCTTTTTTTAAATTCTTTGAGGGACTTTGAAACACTGAAGTAGCTTTGTTGATAATTCTGACAGAGATATTTAGATCGTCAGCCCTAAATTTGCAAAGTATTTTTTAGTGAAATATACATTGGATTAAAACCACCCTCAAGTAAGAAAAAAATAGCCTGCTGTGTATCAATAGACTTTTTTTTTTAGTTAAAATGTTCACCAAGACTTCACAATTTCATTGGATGTAACTGTACAGTAACAGTTATAATTGATGTATAAATTAGATATTGCCAAGAAATATTTTATGAAATCTTAAAGGAAAACTAAAGTCAAATTTATACTTTTATGATTCAGATAGAGCACACACTTTAAACAACTTTCCAATTCACTTCCATTATCTAAAGGTGCACAGTCCTTTTATATACACACTTCTGAGGCACCAGCTCCTACTGAGCATGTGCAAAATTCACAGAAAATCCGTACAGGCATTTTGTAATTGGCTGATGGATGTTACATGGTGCAGTAGGAAGGAAAATAAAACTAACGCCACTTTCCTGGGGTGCCTATGCACCTGATGATGAGCAGGGCTCTCTTACTCAAGGTGTCTTGGCACCGATTGGCAAGCAGGGCCCACTTACTAGGGGTCCCTGGGCACCTATTGACAAGCTCTATCCATTTTCTGGGAGTGCTTGGGTGCCTATTGGTGAGCATGGAACACTTTCCCAAGGTGCCTGGGCACATATTGTTTAGCAGGGTTTACTCTTCTTGAAGGTTCCTAAGCAGCTATTAGTCAGGTTAGTTTCGATAAAATAAAATTAGAGTTTCAAACATTCCAGAGAATACATTTTTCAAATAAAACTACTCAATTCACCAGGTTATCATATTTCAAAGTAGCAGAAATAGAAGATATGTTAGAAAAAAGCTTATTGAAAAATTAATATACAGGTATAAATGTTATCAGTGGAGTGGCTAGGTTGGTAATATATATATATATATATATATATATATATATATATATATATATATATATATATATATATATATATATATATATATATATATATATATATATATATATAAAAATAAGTTTATGTTAGTATGAGGTGTAAGGTAATCAACGCATTGCAATTGGCTTATATTTGTTTGAATGGGAGACCATTGATTCTATGCAATTTATTTTCTCTCTCCATCTCACAATGCTGTATTTTCTGCTGCTCAGAGGATAATGTTGTCTCCTTCAGGCTGGCAGCTTGCACTACATGTTCCCTAAACTGTCTTGACAGGATCCCTCACAGCCTGCATACATGGGGGGTATAATATGACCTCACTGCCTGCCAGCTGACCCTGAGAATGTGGCTGCAGACCCGGCTCTTGGGTACACAAGTCCCCAATTAATCAGTGTCAGCTTTAGCGCTAACCTGAATTCTGTGCATCAGAGGCACGAGGTCTGAGCTGGAGGCATCCAGAATGAACAGAGAATTAAAGAGATCGAATGAAAGAGACGGAAACAGATATAACCTTAATTGTGAAGAGGGGGCTAGAGGCCTGGGCAAAGAGAGAGAGATACCCTGGAAGAAAGTAAAACAATAGAGCTAAAATACCTCACAGAATAAATGGGTTTTTATTACATTTAGAAAGCATTTAAGGTAGCTCAACTACAATGGGATAAAACCTAAAAATATAGTGAAGACATTCTTAATATGCATAGATTGTAGGAGAGATGTGAAAGAAGTTGTAGAATTACAATCTTCTGATATATTAAACAAACACAAAATTGCTACAAAGGGACATTACAGTGATTATTTATATACACTATATGGCTATGTGAACATCATTACTTATTAGTTGGTACTAAAAAGCTCAGTGATTTTAAACATGGCACTGGCATAGGATGCCAACTTTGTCACAAGCCAGTTAATGAAATTTATGCCCTACTAGATCTGCCCAGATGAACTGTATGACGAAACCCAGCTACCCTGACTGGGTAGCTCTGCCAAAGGATCCTTCCTTTTCCTGGAACCAACCACTATGTAGCAGAGCAAAGTGATTTTATCTGAGCCCACCCAAATAATTAGACAGACTAGCATTCAGGTGAAAACAAGAAGTACCTCTTTTTTGGGAAAACACACAGTTTATATACACAATCTCCTCAAGATAAGAGCCTTATCAGTCCCCTAAATCTCCCGCCATTCTCGCCCCTCCAGACAGGCTGGCACCATCCATAGAGTCCATTGTCCCATAGTGTCCAGCGGTAAAAAGATGGTGGTTCCGGGGTGATCCTGGCTGGGAAGCCCTCGGTCCCCAGCTGCTACAGTCCAAAAAGCGACATGATCCATGGCTGGGTGCCGGTGCTATGGGTGATAAAACATACACCGGGAAGGCCACTGGGGGAGAGGGGTTGGTAGAGGGTGGTCCGGAACCCCCGGTTCCCAAGGGAACTCCCTTCCGGCAATCACCCCACCTCTTGCCCTCCCCAAGGGGTACCAATCCCCAAAAGAGTGGAGCTCTTGGACAAGGAGCAGCTGGAGCAACCTGGGGTAAGGGACACCGGGGATGCAGGATGATGTGGCTGACCATCTCTTTCATGACAATTTGTAAACCCTAAAACAAAGTAAATCAAAGGTCTGGGAGATTGCGGTTGCTCTCAAAATCCCAAATCTGCTTAGAAACAGGAGGGAGTGTGGTAGTAGGGGGTGGAGGTTTAACCCCTGCAGTCCGGTATCCATGACAAACTGTAAGTGCTGTTATAGTGTGGAGAAAGCATTTAGGAGCAACAACAGCCCAGTCACAAAGTAGTAGACCACACAAACCTACAAAGCAGAGCCTCCAAGTGCTAAAGCTCATAGCACATAAAACGTACCCATCATCTTTTGCTTCACGCACTTCAGAGTTCCAAACTGCCTCTGGATACAACATCAGCACAAGAACAGTGTGTCAGGAGTTTCATGAAATGGGTTTCCATGGCCAAGCAGCTGTACACAAACATCACACCAATGCAAATGCCAGGTGTTGGCTGGAGTGGTGTGAAGCACGAAACCACTGGACTCTGGAGCAGTGGAAATATGTTCTCCGGTGTGATGAATAATACTTCCCTATCCTGCAGTCTTATGGATGCCAGAAGACTGCTACTTACTGGATTGTATATTGCTTATTGTAAAGTTTTAGGCAACTGGGTGCTTCCAACTTTGTGGCAACAGTTTGGGGAAGGATCTTTTCTGTTCCAGCATGACTGTGCACTTGTGCACATAGCAAGGTCCATGAAGCTGTGGTTTGATGAGTTTGGTGTGGAGGAACTCAAGTGGCCAGTACAGATCCCTGACATCAACCCAAATGAACACCTTTGGGATGAATTGGAACATCAATTTCTGATTGTAAAAGTAGTTTACTGAAAGGGTAGAAGACATAGGTAATTTGTTCAATCAAAAAGGTCATGAAGTAAACAGTACAGAGTCAAGTGTGTGTCTGAGCATACCTATTGCTAGGATTACAGTTTATCCTTTTAATAAAGGATATGCTAGATGGTATTTTTTTCACATTTTAAACCAACTTTATTGTTTGGTATAACACAAATGAAATACAGTTACCTTTGATTGGGAGGCACAGCTCCCTGCGAGTAATAATCAAATAAAAAGGAAAGTAATTGGTTGATTTTACCACATATAAAACTAACATAAATTACTTACTTATACAATATGTATATATGTATAATGAATCAATTTGCAGAATTTTCCTGAACATTGTATTGGTATTCTATACCAGGGACAAAAAAAAAAGAAGGGAAAAGGGGGGAAGACCCACTGCCCCGCACTCCTCGGGGGCCAACCTAGACCCCCATCCAAATATTTCAGTAAAATATTAGATTTTGTTCATCCACTGCCTAGGTAGCACAGCTTCTACAATCTTAAAGGGACACTGAACCCAAAATTTTTCTTTCTTGATTCAGCTAGACTCTAGAGCATGCAAATTTAAGCAACTTTCTATTTTACTCCTATTATCAATTTTTCTTCGTTCTCTTGCTATCTTTATTTGAAAAAGAAGGAATCTAGGCATTTTTTTGGTTCAGGACCATGGAAAGCACTTGTTTATTGGTGAGTGAATGTATCCACCAATCAGCAAGAACAACACAGTGTGTTCACCAAAAATGGGCCGGCATCTAAACTTACATTCTTGCATTTCAAATAAACATACCAAGAGAATGAAGAAAATTTGATCATAAGAGTAAATTTAACATTGCATGCTCTATCTGAATCACAAAAGAAAAAATTGGGGTTCAGTGTCCCTTTAAGCATAAAGCTTATATAGTTCTGTAATGGGGAGATAAATTGGATCTGGGTTGACAAAGGCCAAGCTACTATTACTTTTAGCCACTTAGAAAAGTAAGCTCTAAGATGTTTTTCAACCAGTAGTTTATTATCCTGCAGTTCAACCGTCATTTGGAGCTTCATATTATTTACAAATTCAGCTATAGTAGGAACCTCAGGGGACTTCCATTTCTTAAAGGGACACCGAACCCAAATTTTTTCTTTTGTGATTTAGATAGAGCATGCAATTTTAAGCAACTTTTCTAATTTACTCCTATTATCAAATTTTCTTCGTTCTCTTGCTATCTTTATTTAAAAAAAGAAGTCATCTAAGCTTTTTTCTTGGTTCAGAACTCTGGACAGCACTTTTTTATTGGTGGATGAATTTATCCACCAATCAGCAAGGACAACCCAGGTTGTTCACCAAAAATGGGCCGGCATCTAAACTTACATTCTTGCATTTCAAATAAAGATACCAAGAGAATAAATAAAATTTGATAATAGGAGTAAATTAGAAAGTTGCTTAAAATGTCATGCTCTATCTGAATCACGAAAGAAAAAATTTGGGTATAGTGTCCCTTTAAGAAATGGAAGTCCCCTGAGGTTCCTACTATAGCTGAATTTGTAAATAATATGAAGCTCCAAATGACGGTTGAACTGCAGGATAATAAACTACTGGTTGAAAAACATCTTAGAGCTTACTTTTCTAAGTGGCTAAAAGTAATAGTAGCTTGGCCTTTGTCAACCCAGATCCAATTTATCTCCCCATTACAGAACTATATAAGCTTTATGCTTAAAGGGACACTGAACCCCAATTTTTTCTTTTGTGATTCAGATAGAGCATGAATGACTGCTCATCGAACAGAAAGAATATATGATTCAAGGTGAGTTCAATTGTATTTTGGAGAGTTTTATTCAACCAGTAATTTATTTTCCCCCAATATTGTCTAATTTTAGGCACAGTCACAAACAGTGTAAAATGTCAGCCTTCTCTGCTTTACATTTGAAACAACTGCAATATTGGTTATTTTTTGCCCATTTATTAATTCTATCCGGTGTGAGATAATAATAATTGTTCATTAACTTCAATTGTGCCTCCCTCCAGCTAATTGCTACTGTTGCAGACTCAGATAGATTTATACTCCTTAATATATCCTGAGTTTGAATATCTACAAAATATCTCCCTAGACCTTCCCTAGGTTTGTTTACATGTTTCTGACCAAGCTTTATGTATAGCACTTTATACCAGCATGAAATTGATCTCATACCTGCTATATAAATTTTAATTCCTGCATCTACCTGTATCTCTTGTAATCCCCATTCAAGTCCTCTTAATTGAGACAACTGCATGAGATAACTCCTTGCTTTTAAATACGCAAAAAAAAGTTTATGAAAGAAGCAGATAAGTAAACAGTGACTAATTGTCAGGTTTTATCATTTGTGAAAAATGTTTTAACCTCTTCTTATGCCACTCTCTAAAAACTGCATTATATAGAAACAGGCGTGAAATCTGGGATTCCAATAATTGGCAGATAAGGTGATGCGTATAAGTCAAGACCAAGGGGCATATGTATTAAGCTCCGAATGGAGCTTGATGCCCCGTGTTTCTGGCGAGCCTGCAGGTCGCCAGAAACAGCAGTTATGAAGCAGCAGTCACAAAGACCGCTGCTCCATAACCTGTCCGCCTGCTCTGATCAGGCGGACACAGATCGCCGGAAATCAACCCCATCAAGTACGATCGGGTTGATTGACACCCCCTGTTGGTGGCCCATTGGCCGCGAGTCTGCAGGGGGCGGCGTTGCTCGCCGTATTCAGCGAGGTCTGGCGGACTTGATCCGCAGTGTCGGATCAGGTCCGCCAGACCTTGATAACTTGGGGCCCAAGTATCTTACAATATTTCTGCCAAGTTAGGATAATATTTGAAAAGCCAACATTTGGCTAATATTACTAGGTAATTTACAGTATGGATAAAGAAGAACTGCCTTCAAACTGAATGGCGCTATTAAATCAGATTCTAAATCATAATATGTAATATATTCTGCTTCTGTTATCCAATCTATGCCATATTTAATCATTACTATCCAGTTATAGTATCTTATATTTGGAAATGAGAATCCACCATATTTTCTAAGTTCAGTTAGTCTCTCTAGATGAGATTTATTTTTTCCCCACAGGAAAAACGCACAGGCCCTATTATATTTACCAATATCTTGTCTTAATTTGAATATGGGTAGATTTTGAAGAAGGAACAGAATTCGTGGGAAAAATATTGACTTAAAGGGACACTCAATCAAAATTAAACTTTCATTATTCAGATAGATCATGCAATTTTAAACAACTTTCTAATTTACTTCCATTAGCAAAATGTGCACAGTCTTTTTATATTTAAACTTTTTGAGTCACCAGCTCCTACTGAGCATGTGCAAGAATAAGTGTGTATGCATTTGTGAATGGCTGATTGCTGTCACATAGTACGTGTATGCATTTGTGATTGGCTGATGGCTGTCACATGGTACGTGTATGCATTTGTGATTGGCTGATGGCTGTCACATGGTACAGGGGGAGTGGAAAAAGACATAACTTTTAAAATTGTCAGAAAAAAAATCTACTACTCATTTGAAGTTCAGACTAAGTGCTATTGCATTGTCTTGTTATCTTGCATTTGTTGATTATGCAAATCTACAGTGTTGACTGGTCCTTTAAAGGGACACGAAACCCAAAATGTTTCTTTCATGATTCAGATAGAGAATACAATTTTAAACAACTTTCCATTTTACTTCTATTATTTAATTTGCTTCATTCTCTTGTTATCCTTTGCTGAATGGTTTATATAGGAAAGCTCAGGGGCAGCAGAGAACCTAGGTTCTAGCTGTTGATTGGTGGCTGCATATATATATATATATTGATTGTGATTGGCTCACCCATGTATTCAGTTAGAAACCATTAGTGAATTGCTGCTCCTTCAACAAATGATACCAAGAGAATGAAACAGATTAGATAATAGAAGTAAATTAGAAAGTTGTTTAAAATTGTATTCTCTATCTGAATCATGAAAGAAAATTTTTGGGTTTCATTTCCCTTTAATCAGCATCATTTTTGCGGATAAAGATAGAAAAAATATATTCCATCTACAGGTTTAATTTGACAGATTTTCGAAAAAGTCAGAATAGTTAAGGTGGTAGATGGCATATTAGTTCTTATTTGTTGTTGTAACTTATGTTTTATGTTCCCTTAACTGGTTATTATTATCTAAAAGTAACAAGGTCACTGGTATCTTCCGATTATAAACTGAGCAAGGTCTTTGTTAATATTATTTTATAATTGTTATCCTCCTCATTGTAATCCCTGCTTGAGAACAGGTGAATAAATCATGTAATTGTATTATTCCTTAAAATGAAAGCTCTGCCCTTTGGAATAAAGTTGTACCTACAATCATAGGCTGTTTGTTTCTAGTGTTTACATCCCAGCTGACTGAAGTGTCTACTACAATAGATTATAATTATTCCATTCAATTTTACATTTTGAGCCAATGTAATCAACTTGAATTTTGAACTTGGACAAACAGATATGAGGATTTCTTGCTCAGCCACCCTTCTCCGTTTCTATTTTATTAGCTTGGACAGACAAGGCGAGAAAACAGCAAATTCTTAACCACATTAAACCTCCTCCCCCTCGTATTGCAATCAATTTAGTTAGAGCATCTACAGACTCCTTGGCTACTGTATCAGGTTACTGCAAGGCAAAGAGGAAGGAGTGGGATACCAGGACTCATTCACAGCCAGACCATCCTACAATTCCTGACGCCTCTATTCCCAAATTTTAGAGGGACACAGCTGTCACTAAGGCCTCCTCTGGGACCTTGGGGACAATAATGTGCTGGATGTTGTAGATTATATCCATGTCACTTTTTATCAAATGTATCTGGAAATATTAAAAATTATAACAATGCATCCCATAACTAAATCATTAAAAACATCTCCTTTCATTTTGTATTTTAAAAATCTGTGTAGAATGAGAACAAAAGGCAAACAAATAACACACAAATAAATAGCAGTTACTTTGATATTTGCCTATATCAAACCTAACATATTTTTTGTTTTCTTCCAGAATTGTCATCAGCCTGTGACTTATGTGCCAACTTGCCTTTTCTGAAAGACCATTATTCCCTGTATTGGTAAAGTTCAGGAATCTCTTTAAATATATTAAATTAAATAATAGGTTAACACTCTATTGCAAGATTTTGACAGCTTATGTTTAAAAGCAACCTGTGCAAGTAAAAGGTTAAAAAAAAAAAGCGCGTAAATACAAACTAGTACAAAATGCATTTTCTAGGTTATTCAATTTGATTGGCTGATATAGACACTTTATACAGGTTTATTGGTAGACAGAGGCAAGCCTCATTAAAAAAAGCTAGTTAGATTTTGCAAAAGGACATTTTTTTTTCAAAAACAGGAAAATAAACAAAATGATACATTTTTTAAATACTCCATTTTAGATAGAATAGATGGCATTAATTTTCCCTTTAGGTCCTATGCTGGACTTCATTTCAATGAAAACATCCAGAAATTCATAAAGCAGTTTTGCAGATAAGTGGCTTCTAGTATAACTAAGCCTTTTTTTGAATGCCATTATATACTTCTTTTTGTGGCAATGAGTCACCTCCTCTCTGGGACATATGAAATGTGTGCTTTCTTTTGCTGGGCGCCATCCCGTAGACTGATCGTACAAAACTGTCAATCACAGCCATGAAATATTCAAACACAACATTCCCAGGCAGGGAGACAAGGACATAGGGAGAGAAAGAAACTGGAAAAGGGACACACAGAGGAGAGATAAATGGTGAACAAATTATTTACTAAAGGACATTAGTAAAATGAAGTCATTTTAGCAAAAGAGCATTTGCACAAACAATATACTGAATAAGTTAGAGTTTCTCCCCATACAGAACAGAGCTGTAAATAACCTCCATTCCTAACTGCAACGAACAGGTACATATTCTACAGGTCCAAATAGACAGCAGCTATATGAGAACATACATAGAAAGAATCCTAACAAAGCAAGTCATTTTATGCAGATGCTTCGTATATAGCTTGTAACCTCACATATATAGAATTAATATCTACCAGAAAATATAATATGTTATAAAATGTTAAAGGGACAGTAAAGTCAAAATTACAGTTCATGATTCAGATACAGCATGCAATTTTAAACAACCTTACAATTTACTTCTGTTTTCTAATTTCCTTCATTCTCTTAGTATCATTTGTTAAAGAATAGGCTCATGAACAGCAATGTACTACTGAGAGCCAGCTGAATACATTTGGTGAGCTAATATAAAGGGGTGTTTATGTGCAACCACCAATACTAGCTAGCTCCCAGAAGCCAACTGCTGCCCCTAGGTATATCCTTCAACAAAGGATACTACCAACAGTACCGCACACAATATTTTTTACACTACAGTAAAGCATAATGTAGCAGGAAAAAAAAAGGACAGCAATGATGAAAGTAAACAGGATGTTCCTTTATTTACATATAACAATTCATTTACATGCCTTTAAAATAAACATATATAAGTATGAAGTCCACATTTCCATAGCACTATTCAGCAAAACTCTCAAACCCCCACTTCTAACTTGTATCTATCTCAGTTGATGACAGATAAGTCTGTATATGGAAAACAGTGTTTATATATGGTTTTCATGTTGACATTAACAAAAGTGGCCTTTTTCCATCAAAAGCTATAAAGTTGTTTAGCGTTACAGATAAAATGCAATGAATTACAGTTGCTACCTGCTGAGTTTTTCACTCACTGGTAAGTGGAATGCTGAAGTGTGTAAACTGTGCGCTAAGCAGAAGACGAGGAGGGATTTTGTGAATATCTCATTTTTAAGCTAAGGAAGGGTAGTGTTTCCCCATAAACGTTTAAAGGACCACTCAATGCAGTAGAATTGCATAATTAAAAAGTGCATAATAAAAAGACAATGATTTAACACCTGAATTATAAATAAGCAATACTTTTTTTTTTCTGATTAATTTATTTTTTCTCCCATTTTCCAGCCCCCTGTACCATGTGACAGACATCAACCAATCACGGACTAGTATACATTTACCCGGTTAGCTTGTGCTTGTCAGTGTGTATATAATAAAATTGTGCAAATTTGATAATGGAAGTAAATTGGAAAACGTCTTAAAACTGCATGCTCTTTCTGAATCATAAAAGTTTATTTTGACTTGAGTGTCCCTTTAAGCACAGCAAACAGGCTGTAAAGTAGCGTGAAGGACCAGTGAGTGCCGTCTCATTGCTTTATATTTATGTATGTATGTATATATATATTTACCAAAAAATCCAGATATATAGAAATATTTATTTAAGAATATATACAGTATATATATATATATATATATATATAAAACATATTCTTCTATGTGAAGGTCATTGGAATGTGAAATATTCATATATCATATCGGGTTAGAACACTTGGTTAAACACGGTCAGGTTTGCGCAGTATGGATGTTATTTTTTTTTTCACTTTTTGCGCTCCATTGAAATCTATTGGGGAATATGTTAACACAGTCTCAATATACTAAGTTCCACTTTTTGAGCGTTTGGTTAGCGCTTTTGCGCAAAAAAATTATTTCAACTCATAATACGAGCGCAACCAGAGGCCTAGGCAAACAAGGCACTTGCCTAAGACGGCAGATTGGTAGGAGGCAGACCTTTTTAGTGGCTATATTTGTAAGAAGCTTAGTTATTTGAGTATTATACAAGTATATAATTGGAGATTTTGCCCAAAGAGCTTACATTCTAGAGGGGTATAGAGACTGCCCATGGAACATACAGTTTAGAGGTAGCTCTCAACCTTTCTTTTATTCAGCTAGCTATTGCCTTTAGTTCTGTTGGCTTTCAGCACTCAAAGGGACACTCAAGTCAAAATAAACTTTTAAGATTCAGACAGAGCAGCAGTTTTAAGACACTTTCCAATTTACTTCCATCATCAAATTTTACACAGTCTCTTTATATTAACACTTTCTGGGGAACAAGATCCTACTGAGCATGTGCACAAGCTCACAGGGTATACATATACTAGTCTGTCATTGGCTGATGTCTGTCACATGATACAGGGGGCGGGAAAATGGGAGAAAAAATAAATGTGTCAGAAAAAAAATCTACTGCATTGGGTGTTATTGCATTGTCTTTTTATTATGTACTTGTTAATTATGCAATTCTACTGCATTGAGTGGTCCTTTAAGGATGAGTAAATACAGAAGATTTGCATATTCAGCAAATGCATGATAACAAGACATTGCAATAGCACTTAGGGGTCAATTTATCAAAGGCTTCGAAAGCCTTTCGACCCACTACGGCTGCAGATTCTCACAAGAGAACCTGCACGCCGTATTTAACAAGCAGCGGTCATCAGACTGCTGCTTCCCTAATCTTTTGCCCCCTCTAAAGTGGCAAAATTCAATCTCCGCAGTCTAGTCCGACCAGGGAGATTGACAGCTCCTGCCTGCGCATGATTGGCAAAATAGAGCTCGTGTGCAATGCTGAATTCCACCAGGGGAATTCAGCCCACCAGAGGCGAGCTGCAGCTGACAGGGGCACGTATGTGCGCCTCTGTCCGCCTCAGCTTGATAAATCACCCTCTTAGGGGTCCATTTATCAAGCTCCATATGGAGCTTGAAGGGCCGTGTTTCTAGCGAGCCTTCAGGCTCGCCAGAAACAGCAGTTATGAAGCAGCGGTCTAAAGACTGCTGCTCCATAACCTGTCCGCCTGCTCTATAACCTGTCCGCCTGCTCTGAGGAGGCGGACAGAGATCGCGTGAAATCAACCCGATCGAATATGATCGGGTTTATTGACACCCCCTGCTGGTGGCCGATTGGGCGCAAATCAGCAGGGAGCTGTGTTGCACCAGCAGTTCACAAGAGCTGCTGGTGCAATGCTAAATGAGGAGAGCGTATTGTTCTCCTCATTCAGCGATGTCTGTCGGACATGATTCGCTGATCGGATCATGTAGGACAGACATTTGTTAAATAGGCCCCTTAGTCTGAACTTCAAATCATAAGCAGATTTTTTCTGACAAATTTCAGTTATGCCTGAATTCTTGCACATGCTCAGTAGGAGCTGGTGACTCAAAAAGTGTAAATATAAAAAAAACTGTGCACATTTTGTTAATGGAAGTAAATTGGAAAGGTGTTTTAAATGCCATGCTCTATCTGAATAATGAAATTGTGTTTGGGGAAGTATTGTATCAAGAAATCTGTGTTTGGGGTTTTTAAATATGTACTGCAGCAATAGAAAGATGTGTGTATGTGTGTGTACGTGTATAACTCTGTGTGTGTATGTGTGTGTACGTGTATAACTCTGTGTGTGTACGTGTATAACTCTGTGTGTGTATGTGTATATGTGTGTGTGTGTGTACGTGTATAACTCTGTGTGTGTATGTGTGTGTACGTGTATAACTCTGTGTGTGTATGTGTGTATGTGTATAACTCTGTGTGTGTATGTGTGTGTACGCGTATAACTCTGTGTGTATGTGTGTATGTGTGTGTACGTGTATAACTCTGTGTGTGTATGTGTGTCTATGTGTGTCTATGTGTATAACTCTGTGTGTGTACGTGTATAACTCTGTGTGTGTAAGTGTATAACTGTGTGTATGTGTGTATGTGTGTGTACGTGTATAACTCTGTGTGTGTACATGTATAACTCTGTGTGTGTACGTGTATAACTCTGTGTGTGTATGTGTATAACTCTGTGTGTGTATGTGTGTGTACGTGTATAACTCTATGTGTGTTTGTACGTGTATAACTCTGTGTGTGTATGTGTTTGTACGCGTATAACTCTGTGTGTATGTGTGTATGTGTGTGTACGTGTATAACTCTGTGTGTGTATGTGTGTCTATGTGTGTGTAAGTGTATAACTCTGTGTGTGTAAGTGTATAACTGTGTGTATGTGTGTATGTGTGTGTACGTGTATAACTCTGTGTGTGTACATGTATAACTCTGTGTGTGTACGTGTATAACTCTGTGTGTGTATGTGTGTGTACGTGTATAACTCTGTGTGTGTATGTCTGTGTACGTGTATAACTCTGTGTGTGTATGTGTGTATGTGTGTGTACGTGTATAACTCTGTGTGTGTATGTGTGTACGTGTATAGCTCTGTGTGTGTATGTGTGTACGTGTATAGCTCTCTGTGTGTATGTGTATAACTCTGTGTGTGTATGTGTGTATGTGTGTGTACGTGTATAACTCTGTGTATGTATGTGTTTGTGACTGTGACTGTGTGTTTGTGACTGTATGAACATTTATTTTGGAAATGACCTAAAAATAAAAATCACATTACTCCCAAAAATATTATGGCCTAAAACCTTGGGTTGGAGGACAGCACAAAATCTAAATACACCACTGAGCATATCCCAATACCTGCAAAAAGACTCCATCTAGCTTTAACTCGCTACACTCCTTATCTAACCCTAACCAAGGTACGCTTATTTTGCATTGTAGATAGTGCTCAATCTATCCTTTGTCATTTCCAAGAATAGCTATATTTCTTGAGTGCAATCATGATTTACACTATAATGGTTAACTGTTTCACCAAAATATCATCATATATATGTAGAAATATTTATTTATGAATACATAGAACATATTCTGTTATGTGCAGAACATTGGAATGTGAAATATTCATATTTTCATGTCGGGTTAGTGGACATGAGAATATGCGATCAGGTTTGCACGAGAGTGGGGTGCTTTTTCCACTTTTTTTCTCCATTGACTTCTATGGTGGAATACATGAACGCGCAACCCAACGAGCAATAATAAATTAAACCCCACACTCAAATTTCGAAGCAAAATTTCCAATACTAATACTATATTCCATGACACTTAAAGGAAAATAAAAATAACCTGTCTCATATATACACATATACATTAAGAACTTTACAAAATAAAGTGCCTTTATATATATATACTTACCATAAGACACCCATCCACATATGGCAGACAGCCATACCAGTACTGAAACATATAAGCAGAGGTAATGGTACAAGAGTATATTGTCGATCTATAAAGGGAGGCAGCAGATGAATCCCTGTGACTAAATTTACAGAGAACCTTATGAATAGATTTCCCATAGGCGAAAACATGGTATCATCACGCAATACTTGCTTCACATCCCTCAGACAAATGCTGTACTTAGAGAGGAACTGGGCTTCAATATGCTTAGAAGCGCCTTTCACTGAAGAATCAAGCACAGCATGCTTCACCACTGAGGTATGAGTGATGTGGGAGGTGTATTTATAGGCATTTGAGGTTTGGGAAACTTTGCCCCCTCCTGGTAGGAATGTATATCCCATCAGTAACAAGCTTGTGGACTCTCGCCACCTATATGAAAGGAAAGCTTACTTTAGCATAATTAATGCTCAAGCGTATAGTTGTTGGCCCATAGTTTTTGTTGAGAGCATGTTACTGATTTGTTATTGAGCATAAAATTTAAAAAAAAAATGTATCTGTATTTCGGCACGTAGAAGAACAAACTATTTGAATGAGTTATTTTGTCTGCAGTGACTATGGAAACATTAGTCATAGGCAAATAATCATTCAGCTCTGCTCCACTAAAGTGAAGTAAAGATATCCTCGCAATTTCCTTTTTTTTCTTCTTTACAGAATTTGTTTTGTTTTTTAATGTGTAATGAATATGTTTTTCATTGTATGGATGTGTTCTGGCCCATCAGTTTTGTGGTGTGTAAGGGTGTGAGAGAGAAGCAGATGTGGGGAAAGTGTAGAGCCTCAGCTGTTCTCTGATCACCTCATGATGCACAAGGTGTTAATAAGTCTCTGCACTTTATGATTCATGTACATATGTCAACAAGGTGCCTAAATGCCAAGCAATTAGGAAAAAGGAGAACGAATTGCTGACTGCAGAGAAATGCTTGTTCATTTACCTAGCAATAGGACATCAGGAATTAAAGAAACGTATATGTTTAACCCATGTATAGAGATTAAACAGCTGAACACATTCGAAGAGCCAATGACAAGATCATATCAGTGCAGCCACTGATCAGCAGCTAGATAGCTATGCTTTTCAACAGAGGATACCAAAAGAATGAAGTAAATCGAAGTCTCTTAAAGGGACACTGAACCCAAATTTTTTCTTTCATGATTCAGAAAGAGCATGCAATTTTAATTAACTTTCTAATTTACACCTATTATCAATTTTTCTTTGTTCTCTTGCTTTCTTTATTTGAAAAAGAAGGCATCTAAGCTATTTTTTTTGGTTCAGACCATGGAAAGCACTTGTTTATTGGTGGGTGAATTTATCCACCAATCAGCAAGAACAACCCAGTTTGTTCACCAAAAATGGGTCGGCATCTAGACTTACATTCTTGCATTTCAAATAAAGATACCAAGAGAATGAAGACAATTTGATAATAGGAGTCAATTAGAAAGTTGCTTAAAATTGCATGCTCTATCTGAATAACAAAAGAAAAAAATTGGGTTCAGTGTCCCTTTAAATTTACATGTCCTATCTGGACCATGATATTTTCATAAGGACTTTCATGCCCCTTTATTATATTTTCAGTTGCTACACTAAATATGGATGGATGTTACAGCCTCTCTAAAAACTTCACACTTCAACTTAGCCTCAGAAAAGTGAGCATTGAGCAGAATTTAGCTCCACATCTCACCTCAATACCAGCGTTGCTTAAAGGGACACTGAACCCAAATTTTTTCTTTCGCGATTCAGATAGAGCATGCAATTTTAAACAACTTTCTAATTTACTCCTATTATCAATTTTTCTTCGTTCTCTTGCTTTCTATATTTGAAAAAGAAGGCATCTAAGCTATTTTTTTAGTTCAGAACCATGGAAAGCACTTGTTTATTGGTAGGTGAATTTATCCACCAATCAGCAAGAACAACACAGTGTGTTCACCAAAAATGGGCTGGCATCTAAATTTATATTCTTGCATTTCAAATAAAAATACCAAGAGAATTAAAAGAATTTGATAATAGGAATAAATTAGAAAGTTGCTTAAAATTGCATGCTCTATCTGAATCACAATATAATTTTTTTTGGTTCAGTGTCCCTTTAAGTCAGCGGTAAGCTGGCTGAACCTGCTCGTGCACAATTTCCCCATAGGAAACAATGGGGCTGAGCTGGCTGGAAAAAAAAAACTAACACCTGCAAAAAAGCAGCGTTCAGCTCTTAGCGCAGCCCCATTGTTTCCTAGGATTTATTTTACAGGTCCTTTTGTATTTATTTTAGCTAGGTAGTTATTAAATAGTTAATAACTATTTAATAACTATTGTACCTAGTTAAATAAATACGTTGCCTGTAAAATAAAAATAAACCCTAAGCTAGCTACAATATAACTAATAGTTTCATTGTAGCCATTTTAGGATTTATATTTATTTTACAGGCAACTTTTTATTATTTAAACTAGGTACAATAGTTATTAAATAGTTATTAACTATTTAATAACTACCTAGTTAAAATAAGTACAAATTTACCTATAAAATAAATCCTAACCTAAATTACAATTAAACCTAACACTACACTATCATTAAATTAATTACATAAACTAACTACAATTAAATTAAATAAACTAAAGTACAAAAAACAACAAACACTAAATTACAGAAAATAAAAAATTAATTACAATTTTTTAAGCTAATTACACCTACTCTAATCCCCTAATAAAATAAAAAAAGCCTAAATTACAAATAGCCCTTAAAAGGGCCTTTTGCGGGGCATTGCCTCAAAGTAATCAGCTCTTTTACCTGTAAAATAAAAGGCAATACCCCCCCCAACATTAAAACCCACCACCCACACACCCAACCCTATTCTAAAACCCACCCAATCCGCCCTTAATAAAACCTAACACTACCCCCTTGAAGATCACCCTACCTTGAGACGTCTTCACCCAGCCAGGCAGAAGTGGACATCCAGAGGGGCAGAAGTCTTCATCCAATCCGACAAGAAAAGGTCTTCCAAGCGGCAGAAGTCTTCATCCAGTCAGCATCTTCTATCTTCTTCCATCCGGAGCGGAGCGGGTCCATCTTGAAGACATCCGACATGGAGCATCCTCTTCCTTCTTGATCCAACGACTGAATGAAGGTTCCTTTAAGTGACGTCATCAAAGATGGCGTCCCTTCAATTCCGATTGGCTGATAGAATCCTATCAGCCAATCGGAATTAAGGTAGGAAAAATCCTATTGGCTGATGCAATCAGCCAATAGGATTGAAGTTCAATATTATTGGCTGATCCAATCAGCCAATAGGATTTAGCTCGCATTCAATTGGTTGATTGGATCAGCCAATAGGATTGAACTTCAATCCTATTGGCTGATTGCATCAGTCAAT
This sequence comes from Bombina bombina, assembly GCF_027579735.1. Lineage (NCBI taxonomy): Eukaryota > Metazoa > Chordata > Amphibia > Anura > Bombinatoridae > Bombina > Bombina bombina. The sequence goes on from NC_069500.1 coordinate 482,321,943, forward strand.
AGGATTTTTCCTACCTTAATTCCGATTGGCTGATAGGATTCTATCAGCCAATCGGAATTGAAGGGATGCCATCTTAGATTAAATTAAAAACCTTCATTCAGTTGTTGGATCAAGAAGGAAGAGGATGCTCCGCGTCGGATGTCTTCAAGATGGACCCGCTCCGCTCCGCTCCGGATGGAAGAAGATAGAAGATGCCGTCTGGATGAAGACTTCTGCCGCTTGGAGGACCTCTTCTGGCCAGATCGGATGAATTCTTCTGCCCCTCTGGATGTCCACTTCTGCCTGGCTGTGTGAAGACGGCTTAAGGTAGGGTGATCTTCAAGGGGGTAGTGTTAGGTTTTTTTAAGGGGGGATTGGGTGGGTTTTACAGTAGGGTTGGGTGTGTGGGTGGTGGGTTTTAATGTTGGGGGGTATTTGGGGGCCTTTTTTATTTTATTAGGGGGATTAGATTAAAACAATTGTAATTCTTTTTTTATTTTCTGTAATTTAGTGTTTGTTTTTTTCGTAATTTAGTTTAAATTAATTGTAATTAATTGTAGGTAGTTTAGGTAATTAATTTAATTATAGTGTAGTGTTAGGTGTAATTGTAATTTAGGTTAGGATTTATTTTACAGGTCCTTTTATATTTATTTTAGCTAGGTAGTTATTAAATAGTTAATAACTATTTAATAACTATTGTACCTAGTTAAAATAAATACAAAGTTGCCTGTAAAATAAAAATAAACCCTAAGATGGCTACAATGTAATTATTAGTTATATTGTAGCTAGCTTAGGGTTTATTTTATAGGTAAGTATTTAGTTTTAAATAGGATTAATTTATTTAATTGTAGTAATTTAATTTCGTTTTATTTAAATTATATTTAAGTTAGGGGGGGTTAGGGTTAGGGTTAGACTTAGCTTTAGGGGTTAATATATTTATTATAGTGGCGGCGATGTTGTGGGCGGCAGATTAGGGGTTAAAAAATGTAGGTAGGTGTTGGTGATGTTAGGGACGGCAGATTAGGGGTTAAAAAAATGTAACTAGTGTTTGCGAGGTGGGAGTGCGGTGGTTTAGGGGTTAATACATTTATTAAAGTGGCGGCGATGTCCGGTCTGTAGATTAGGGGTTAAATAATTTTATTATAGTGTTTGCGATGTGGGGGGGGGCTCGGTTTAAGGGTTAATAGGTAGTTTGTGGGTGTTAGTGTACTTTTTAGCACTTTAGTTAAGAGCTTTATGTTCCGGCGTTAGCCCATAAAACTCTTAACTACTGACTTTTAAATGCGTTAGGAGTCTGGACAGGAGAGGGTGTACCGCTCACTTTTTCCAGCGATCGTAATACCCGCATTAGGCAAATCCCATTAAAAAGATAGGATACGCAATTGACGTAAGGGGATTTGCGGTAAGCTAAAATCGCGGAACAAAAGTGAGCGGTACACCTGTACCTGCCTGACTCGTAATACCAGCGGGCGTTTAAAAGCAGCGCTAGGACCCCTTAACGCTGCTTTTTAAGGCTAACGCAAGACTCGTAATCTAGCCGTGTGGTTGCTCTTTTACTGGTAAAATAACTATATTTATGTAACCAAAGGGTACCGCTACCAACTAAGGGCTAGATTACAAGTTTTCACGAGCACTTGCGCTCCTTTTTAATTGCTCTGATATTACAAGTGAAGTGAAATTGTGATTTCAGAGCTGTGGTTAACTGTTTTGCAAAATTAAAAAGTTGCACAAAAGACATCAAAAATACATTACAAAAGTACACTTACACTTATAATAACACTACATATCAAAAATTATTTGTATAAATGATTGCACACAAAAGTTATGACTCGAATAAATGAGATCTTGGGTGTTAGGTGGGGGGAAAGCCACTAAAGGGCTTTAACAGAAATACATACAGATATATTGCTGGAGATGTATATGTATGTATATATACATATGTCTATACTGTATGTGTTAATATGTATTAATGTGTATATGTGTATACATGTATTTACAGACATATATACACATATAAACACATTAATCCCTTAATGACCGAGGACGTGTCAGGCACGTCCTACAAAAAGCAGCCGCTAAGGACCAAGGACGTGCCTGACACGTCCTCTCAGTTTCAAGTGCTGGAAGCAATCGTGATCACTTCCAGGTGCATTCAGTGTATTGCAGCGATGTCTCGATATTGAGGCATCGTGCAATACCCTTTCCTAAGACACTGATGCAGAGAGGGCCACTCTGTGGCCCTCTCTGCATCGGACAACGACAGCGACGATCGTTGGTGGCATGGGAGGGCTTGGAGGGAGGTGGGTGGGCGGTCTATCGCTGGAGGAGGCAGGAGGAGGGTGGGAAGGGGGGCGTGACCACTACGGCCCGCTACATCCGATCAGTGATCACGGCAGTGAGTGGGATGGAAGGAGGAGGGGGAGGTAGGATCCTATGTGGGATCCATTCTTCTAAAGGAATCTAGGAGGGGGGTTGGTAATGAGGGGGGGAAGCAGCGACACTACAGAAAAATGCTTTTTTGTTGTTTTTTTTAATAAAAGAGGCAAATTTTTAACCAAAGTGGGTACTGGCAGACAGCTGCCAGTACCCAAGATGGCGGCAAATAGGTAGAGGGGGTAGGGTTAGAGAGCTGTTTGGGGGGGGCTCAGGGAGGTTGGGTGGTAAGGGGGGATCCTACACTGCAGAAAAACATAATTTATGTAAGAACTTACCTGATAAATTCATTTCTTTCATATTAGCAAGAGTCCATGAGCTAGTGACGTATGGGATATACATTCCTACCAGGAGGGGCAAAGTTTCCCAAACCTCAAAATGCCTACAAATACACCCCTCACCACACCCACAAATCAGTTTAACGAATAGCCAAGAAGTGGGGCGATAAAAAAAAGTGCGAAAGCATATAAAATAAGGAATTGGAATAGTTGTGCTTTATACAAAAAAATCATAACCACCAAAAAGGGTGGGCCTCATGGACTCTTGCTAATATGAAAGAAATGAATTTATCAGGTAAGTTCTTACATAAATTATGTTTTCTTTCATGTAATTAGCAAGAGTCCATGAGCTAGTGACGTATGGGATAATGACTACCCAAGATGTGGATCTTTCCACGCAAGAGTCACTAGAGAGGGAGGGATAAAATAAAGACAGCCAATTCCTGCTGAAAATAATCCACACCCAAAATAAAGTTTAATGAAAACATAAGCAGAAGATTCAAACTGAAACCGCTGCCTGAAGTACTTTTCTACCAAAAACTGCTTCAGAAGAAGAAAACACATCAAAATGGTAGAATTTAGTAAAAGTATGCAAAGAGGACCAAGTTGCTGCTTTGCAAATCTGATCAACCGAAGCCTCATTCCTAAACGCCCAGGAAGTAGAAACTGACCTAGTAGAATGAGCTGTAATCCTTTGAGGCAGAGTTTTACCCGACTCGACATAAGCATGGTGAATTAAGGGTTTCAACCAAGATGCCAAAGAAATGACAGAAGCTTTCTGACCTTTTCTAGAACCGGAAAAGATGACAAATAGACTAGAAGTCTTTCGGAAAGACTTAGTAGCCTCAACATAATATTTCAAAGCTCTAACAACATCCAAAGAATGCAACGATTTCTCCTTAGAATTCTTAGGATTAGGACATAATGAAGGAACCACAATTTCTCTACTAATGTTGTTGGAATTCAAAACCTTAGGTAAAAATTCAAAAGAAGTACGCAACACCGCCTTATCCTGATGAAAAATCAGAAAAGGAGACTCACAAGAAAGAGCAGATAATTCAGAGACTCTTCTGGCAGAAGAGATGGCCAAAAGGAACAAAACTTTCCAAGAAAGTAATTTAATGTCCAATGAATGCATGGGTTCAAAAGGAGGAGCTTGAAGAGCCCCCAGAACCAAATTCAAACTCCAAGGAGGAGAAATAGACTTAATGACAGGTTTTATACGAACCAAAGCTTGTACAAAACAATGAATATCAGGAAGATTAGCAATCTTTCTGTGAAAAAGAACAGAAAGAGCAGAGATTTGTCCTTTCAAGGAACTTGCGGACAAACCTTTATCTAAACCATCCTGAAGAAACTGTAAAATTCTCGGAATTCTAAAAGAATGCCAGGAAAAATGATGAGAAAGACACCAAGAAATATAAGTCTTCCAGACTCTATAATATATCTCTCTAGATACAGATTAACGAGCCTGTAACATAGTATTAATCACAGAGTCAGAGAAACCTCTTTGACCAAGAATCAAGCGTTCAATCTCCATACCTTTAAATTTAAGGATTTGAGATCCTGATGGAAGAAAGGACCTTGCGACAGAAGGTCTGGTCTTAACTGAAGAGTCCACGGCTGGCAAGAGGCCATACGGACAAGATACGCATACCAAAACCTGTGAGGCCATGCTGGAGCTACCAGCAGAACAAACGAGCATTCCTTCAGAATCTTGGAGATTACTCTTGTAAGAAGAACTAGAAGCGGAAAGATATAGGCAGGATGATACTTCCAAGGAAGTGATAAAGCATCCACTGCCTCCGCCTGAGGATCCCGGGATCTGGACAGATACCTGGGAAGTTTCTTGTTTAGATGAGAAGCCATCAGATCTATTTCTGGGAGTTCCCACATTTGAACAATCTGAAGAAATACCTCTGGGTGAAGAGACCATTCGCCCGGATGCAACGTTTGGCGACTGAGATAATCCGCTTCCCAATTGTCTATACCTGGGATATGAACCGCAGAGATTAGACAGGAGCTGGATTCCGCCCAAACCAGAATTCGAGATACTTCTTTCATAGCCAGAGGACTGTGAGTCCCTCCTTGATGATTGATGTATGCCACAGTTGTGACATTGTCTGTCTGAAAACAAATGAACGACTCTCTCTTCAGAAGAGGCCAAGACTGAAGAGCTATGAAAATTGCACGGAGTTCCAAAATATTGATCGGTAATCTCACCTCCTGAGATTCCCAAACCCCTTGTGCCGTCAGAGACCCCCACACAGCTCCCCAACCTGTAAGACTTGCATCTGTTGAGATTATAGTCCAGGTCGGAAGAACAAAAGAAGCCCCCTGAATTAAACGATGGTGATCTGTCCACCACGTCAGAGAATGTCGGACAATCGGTTTTAAAGATATTAATTGAGATATCTTTGTGTAATCCCTGCACCATTGATTCAGCATACAGAGCTGAAGAGGTCGCATGTGAAAATGAGCAAAGGGGATCGCATCCGATGCAGCAGTCATAAGACCTAGAATTTCCATGCATAAGGCTACCGAAGGGAATGATTGTGACTGAAGGTTTCAACAAGCTGAAATCAATTTTAGACGTCTCTTGTCTGTCAAAGATAGAGTCATGGACACTGAATCTATCTGGAAACCTAAAAAGGTTACCCTTGTCTGAGGAATCAATGAACTTTTTAGTGAATTGATCCTCCAACCATGATCTTGAAGAAACAACACAAGTCGATTCGTATGAGATTCTGCTAAATGTGAAGACTGAGCAAGTACCAAGATATCGTCCAAATAAGGAAATACCACAATACCCTGTTCTCTGAATACAGACAGAAGGGCACCGAGAACCTTTGTAAAAATTCTTGGGGCTGTAGCTAGGCCAAACGGCAGAGCCACAAACTGGTAATGCTTGTCCAGGAAAGAGAATCTCAGGAACTGATAGTGAGCTGGATGAATCGGAATATGCAGATATGCATCCTGTAAATTTATTGTAGACATATAATGCCCTTGCTGAACAAAAGGCAAGATAGTCCTTACAGTTACCATTTTGAATGTTGGTATCCTTACATAACGATTCAATATTTTTAGATCCAGAACTGGTCTGAAGGAATTCTCCTTCTTGGGTACAATGAAGATATTCGAATAAAACCCCAGCCCCTGTTCCAAAACTGGAACTGGCATAATTACTCCAGCCAACTCTAGATCTGAAACACATTTCAGAAATGCTTGAGCTTTTACTGGGTTTACTGGGACACAGGAAAGAAAAAATCTCTTTGCAGGAGGTCTTATCTTGAAACCAATTCTGTACCCTTCTGAAACAATGTTCTGAATCCAAAGATTGTGAACAGAATTGATCCAAATTTCTTTGAAAAAACGTAATCTGCCCCCTACCAGCTGAGCTGGAATGAGGGCCGCACCTTCATGTGGACTTAGAAGCTGGCTTTGCTTTTCTAGAAGGCTTGGATTTATTCCAGACTGGAGATGGTTTCCAAACTGAAACTGCTCCTGAGGATGAAGGATCAGGCTTTTGTTCTTTGTTGAAACGAAAGGAACGAAAACGATTATTAGCCCTGTTTTTACCCTTAGATTTTTTATCCTGTGGTAAAAAAGTTCCTTTCCCACCAGTAACAGTTGAGATAATAGAATCCAACTGAGAACCAAATAATTTATTACCCTGGAAAGAAAGGGAAAGTAGAGTCGATTTAGAAGACATATCAGCATTCCAAGTTTTAAGCCATAAAGCTCTTCTAGCTAAAATAGCTAGAGACATAAACCTGACATCAACTCTGATAATATCAAAAATGGCATCACAGATAAAATTATTAGCATGTTGAAGAAGAAGAATAATATTATGAGAATCATGATCTGTTACTTGTTGCGCTAAAGTTTCCAACCAAAAAGTTGAAGCTGCAGCAACATCAGCCAATGATATAGCAGGTCTAAGAAGATTACCTGAACACAGATAAGCTTTTCTTAGAAAGGATTCAATTTTCCTATCTAAAGGATCCTTAAAGGAAGTACCATCTGCCGTAGGAATAGTAGTACGTTTAGCAAGGGTAGAAATAGCCCCATCAACTTTAGGGATTTTGTCCCAAAACTCTAATCTGTAGGACGGTACAGGATATAATTGCTTAAAACATTTAGAAGGAGTAAATGAATTACCCAAATTATTCCATTCTCTGGAAATTACTTCAGAAATAGCACCAGGAACAGGAAAAACTTCTAGAATAACCACAGGAGATCTAAAGACCTTGTCTAAACGTTTAGATTTAGTATCAAGAGGACCAGAATCCTCAATTTCTAATGCAATTAGGACTTCTTTAAGTAAAGAACGGATAAATTCCATTTTATATATATATGACGATTTATCAGCATCAACCTCTGAGACAGAATCCTCTGTATCAGAAGAATCATTAGAATCAGAATGATGATGTTCATTTAAAAATTCATCTGTATAAAGAGAAGTTTTAAAAGACTTTTTATGTTTACCAGAAGGAGGAATAACAGACATAGCCTTCTTAATGGATTCAGAAACAAAATCTCTTATGTTATCAGGAACACTCTGAACATTAGATGTTGATGGAACTGCAACAGGTAATGGTACTTTACTAAAGGAAATATTTTCTGCATTAACAAGTTTGTCATGACATTTAATACAAACAACAGCTGGAGGAACAACTACCAAAAGTTTACAGCAGATACACTTAGCTTTGGTAGTTCCAGCACCAGGCAGCGATTTTCCAGTAGTATCTTCTGACTCAGTTGCAACGTGGGACATCTTGCAATATGTAATAGAAAAAACAACATATAAAGCAAAATTGATCAAATTCCTTAAATGACAGTTTCAGGAATGGGAAAAAATGCCAGTGAACAAGCTTCTAGCAACCAGAAGCAACAAATGATGAGACTTAAATAAAGTGGAGACAAAATTGACGCCCACATTATTTGGCGCCTAAATGCTATTAGCGCCAAAAATGACGCCACATCCGGAACGCTGACATTTTTGGCCCGAAAAACGTCAAAAATGACGCAACTTCCGGCGACACGTATGACGCCGGAAATAGAAAAAAATTTTCGCGCCAAGAAAGTCCGCGCCAAGAATGACGCAATAAAATGAAGCATTTTCAGCCCCCGCGAGCCTAACAGCCCACAGGGAAAAAGTCAAATTTTAAGGTAAGATAAAAATGATATATTCAAATGCATTATCCCAAATATGAAACTGACTGTCTGAAATAAGGAAATGTTGAACATCCTGAGTCAAGGCAAATAAATGTTTGAATACATATATTTAGAACTTTATAAAAAAAAGTGCCCAACCATAGCTTTAGAGTGTCACAGAAAATAAGACTTACTTACCCCAGGACACTCATCTACATGTTGTAGAAAGCCAAACCAGTACTGAAACGAAAATCAGCAGAGGTAATGGTATAAATATAAGAGTATATCGTCGATCTGAAAAGGGAGGTAAGAGATGAATCTCTACAACCGATAACAGAGAACCCATGAAATAGACCCCGTAGAAGGAGATCATTGAATTCAAACAGGCAATACTCTCCTCACATCCCTCTGACATTCACTGCACGCTGAGAGGAAAACCGGGCTCCAACCTGCTGCGGAGCGCATATCAACGTAGAATCTAGCACAAACTTACTTCACCACCTCCATAGGAGGCAAAGTTTGTAAAAACTGATTTGTGGGTGTGGTGAGGGGTGTATTTGTAGGCATTTTGAGGTTTGGGAAACTTTGCCCCTCCTGGTAGGAATGTATATCCCATACGTCACTAGCTCATGGACTCTTGCTAATTACATGAAAGAAATATATAATAATATTTTTTTTTTAAACAACAAAAAAACATATTTTTATACTGGCAGACTTTCTGCCAGTACTTAAGATGGCGGTGACAATTGTGAGGTGGGGGAGGGAAGAGAGCTCTTTGAGAGGGGTCAGGGAGGGATCAGGGGCTGGGATGTGTCAGGTGGGAGGCGGATCTCTACACTAAAGCTAAAATTAACCATACAAGCTCCCTATAAATGCTACCTAATTAACCCCTTCACTGCTGGGCATAATACAAATGTGTTGCGCAGCGGCATTTAGCGGCCTTCTAATTACCAAAAAGTAATGCCAAAACCATAAATGTCTGCTGTTTCTGAACAAAGGGGATCCCAGAGAAGCCTTTACAACCATTTGTGCCATAATTGCACAAGCTGTTTGTAAATAATTTAAGTGAGAAACCTAAAGTTTGTGAAAAAGTTAACGATTTTTTTTTTATTTGATCGCATTTTTCAGTGAAATGGTGGCATTAAATATACCAAAATGGGCCTAGATCAATACTTTGGGTTGTCTACTAAATAAATACATACATGTTAAGGGTTATTCAGGGATTCCTGACAGATATTAGTGTTACTATCACTAATTTAAAAAAAAAATGGTTTGGAAATAGCAGTGCTACTTGTACTTATTGTCCTATAACTTGCAAAAAAAGCAAAGAACATGTAAACATTTCCCTTGTGTTGTATTAACTATTTAATGCCGCATCTGTGCTAATGTTAACCTAACTTGGTATCTTTAGACATCTTTGTTCATTCGCATTAATGTTTAGGATTTAATAAGAGTGTTTAATAGCATATTTACAATAGCATATTTATGTTAGAATAATCTCAACGTTGTAAATATTAAATAATATTTTATGATTGTGTATATTTAGATTCAGATACCGGTGTCTTCTTTTTAATTTATAGTGTGTATATATGACATTTTAATTGTTATTGAATTGTTTGATTAAATATTTGCATAGCAAATGTATTTCAGGATTGTTTATTGGCATAGCATTTCTTAGTTATTAACAGAATGCCTTGTGGCGCCCCCCACATCCTTTGTTTTTTTCTACTTAAATATTATTACACCTTGGGCCCCATTACATATGCGGCGTCGCCCGCAAAAGCCGGGGACGCCGGGTTTTGAGCTGTTTTGGTATCCTATATACAGCGCCACATATAAATGCGGCACGTATATTTCACCCATCGCCCGCAATTTTTACTCCCATAAGCTAACATGGGACCGCGTCGCAAATCAGTATCCAATATTCAACGCAAGGACTTACATGACGAAAATGGAGAAATCTTACTTCATTTTCACCTCGCCACACAAGGCAGCCGCAGCAAGCCTTGCGCTGAGTATCGGAGCACCGTAACTCCCGAAAATGCCTGCAAAAATAAACTAACACCTAAATTATTAGCCCCTAAATCCGCCAACCCCAACATCGCAAACTACCTATTAAAACTATTAATCACTAATCCGCTATTAACCCACAACGTAAACTACCTATTAAAGTATTAACCCCTAAACCGCCAAAGCCCACAACGCAATAAACCTATCAAAGTATTAACCCCTAAACCACCAAAGACCACAGCGCAAATAAATAAATTAATAAATTACACCCCCAAACCTAACACCCCCTAAATGTATCCAAATTACCTAAATTACAAAATACTAAAGTTACTATTAAAATAAAAAAACTAACACTACTTTAAAAATAAAAATAAACTAAGTATAAATTAAAGGGACAGTCTAGTCAAAATTAAAATTCTGGTGTAGACTGTTCTTTTAAAGGGACACTGAACCCAAATTTTTTCTTTCGTGATTCAGTTAGAGCATGCAATTTTAAACAACTTTCTAATTTACTCCTATTATCAATTTTTCTTCGTTCTCTTGCTTTCTTTATTTGAAAAAGAAGGCATTTAAGCTATTTTTTGGTTCAGCACCATGGAAAGCACTTGTTTATTGGTAGGTGAATTTACCCACCAATCAGCAAAAACAACACAGTGTGTTCACCAAAAATGGGCCGGCATCTAAACTTACATTCTTGCATTTCAAATAAAGATACCAAGAGAATGAAACGAATTTGATAATAGGAGTAAATTAGAAAGTTGCTTAAAATTGCATGCTCTATCTGAATCACAATAGAAAAAATTTGGGTTCAGTGTCCCTTTAAGCTACCTAATCCCTATGAAAATAAAAAAGCCCCCCCCAAAATAAAAACACCCCCTGCTCTAAGAATAAACTACCAGTAGCCCTTAAAAGGGCATTTTAACACAAAAACAACTAAACTACCCATTTCCCTGAAAAGGGCATTTGTTTGGGCATTTAGCTCTTTTACTGCCCATCCCTAATATAAATAAAGCAAACCCCCCCAAAAAAACCCTTAAAGAAAAGTCTAACCAACGGGCCATATCTGATACCAGGATGGCCGTACACTGTGTAACGGTGTATGAACTCTTCTATAAACTTCTCACCCGATGGCACTTGGTGACAACTAAACTGCAGAAATTCTACCCTGCAACATCAGGGCTGTGCTGGAGGGGATGCGGAGGGAGAGGCAACCCTACGCATATATGGTGGGAATGCCCCCTACTCAAGAACTACTGGGCTAAGACGAGACATCTATGTAACAAATTGGGCCTCCCTAGTGTCACACTACCTTCCATGGGTATACTCTATATAGACATTCCCCCAATTCCCTCTCATAGTAAGTGTTTGCTGATCTGCATCCTTCTATCTGCCAAACTCCTGATAGCCAGAAATTGGGGAAAAAACAACCTCTAAGATGGAGAAGTGTATTAGAGACAGTTGAATACCTCAAATCCATGGAGAGTGGTGTGTATTTGGCCTATAGACAAATGGACACTTATGCCCAGATCTGGGAACCCTGGGAGATTCTTATGACATCAAAAACCTGTAGCATCCTAGATGATTAACTTATTCCCTGACTTGAGAGGACCAGGATGGATAGTGATTCTTTCAATTAGCTTCTGAGCCGTGACTTCTCCCACTGCAAGTTCTCCCTACCCTTTTGGACGACACCTTAATTGATGTCACCTTATAATACCCCCCACCACCACCAAAACAGGGGAACATTAGCAATAATACACTGACTCATCTGACTCTGACCCCGCCAGCCCTACGGTCTCAGGAGTAGCCTATGAAGGTTGTGTACTGACCACATCTTTCCTCCACTCACGGTAGTTTTGTGGAGTCCAGGGACGGTCCATTTGATTCTGTTCCCCTACCCTCCTTCCCCCAACTCGTCTTGTTAGGAAATTTTCACTGTTGCTATGACTGAATAACATGTTTAGAAAGTTACTATAATCTGTTGAAAAATGGCTGCATTCTCACCCATTCCCGGCCGTACTATGTAACCTGGTGTTATGTATCGTATTTTGCAGAATTCTCATAAAAAAAGTTTAACCCCCAGGTTGGTACTCACCGTTCCTGAAGTCCAGCGGAGAAGGTCCTGTTCCAGGAGGGGAAGTCTTCTTCCAAGCGGTGACCTCTTCTTTCTTCTTCCAGGAACAATCGGGTGCAGAGCGGAGGTCTGAGCTGAAGACCGATGACCGCAGAGCTGAAGACTGGCTACCCTGGAACTGAAGACCGGCGACCGCGGAGCCATGGAGCATGGAGGATCCTCTTCGTATGATCGCCACCGTACAATGGATAGAGAATTCAAGGTACGCAATTAAAAATGGCGCCCCTTGAATTCCTATTGGCTGATTTGATTCTTCAAATTCAAATCAGCCAATAGGATGAAAGCTACTCAAATCCTATTGGCTGTTCAAATCAGCCAATTGGTTGAGAGCTACTGAAATTCTATTGGCTATTCAAATCAGCCAATAGAATTTCAGTAGTTCTAATCCTATTGGCTGATTTGAACAGCCAATAGGATTTGAGTAGCTTTCATCCTATTGGCTGATTTGAATTTGAAGAATCAAATCAGCCAATAGGTATTCAAGGTACGCCATTTTAATCGCGTATCTTGAATTCTCTATCCAGTGTACGGCGGCGATCATACGAAGAGGATCCTCAACGCTCCATGGCTCTGCGGTCGCCGGTCTTCAGCTCTGCCTGGAAGAAAAAAGAAGAGGTCACCACTTGGAAGAAGACTTCACCGCCTGGAACAGGACCTTCTCCGCCGGACTTCAGGAACGTGGGGGTTAGACTTAGGTTTTTTAAGGGTTTTTTGGGGGATTTTGTTTTATTTAGATTAGGGATGGGCAGTAAAAGAGCTAAATGCCCTTTTAAGGGCAATGCCCAAACAAATGCCCTTTTCAGGGAAATGGGTAGTTTAGGTTTTTTAGTGTTAGGTTCTTTTATTTTGGGGGGTTTGGTGGGTGGGGGGTTACTGTTAGGGGGGACTTTGTGTTTTTATTTTGGGGGGCTTTTTTATTGTCATAGGGATTAGGTATATTTTTTTAAAATTTGGTAATTTTGTTTTTTATTTTATGAAATCTTAGATTTTTTATTTTCTGTAATTGTAGCTTAAAGGGACAGTCTACACCAGAATTTTAATTTTGACTAGAATGTCCCTTTAATTTATACTTAGTTTATTTTTAAAGTAGTGTTTTTTTATTTTAATAGTAACTTTAGTATTTTGTAATTTAGGTAATTTGGGTACATTTAGGGGGTGTTAGGTTAGGGGGCTTAGTAATTTATTTATTTGCGTGGTTTAGGGGTTAATACTTTAATAGGTTTATTGCGTTGTGGGCTTTGGCGGTTTAGGGGTTAATACTTTAATAGGTAGTTTGCGTTGTGGGTTAATGGCGGATTAGGGGTTAATAGTTTTATTAGGTAGTTTGCGATGTTGGGGTTGGCAGATTTAGGGGTTAATAATTTAGTTATTACTTGTGGTGTGGGTTTGATGGCGGATATAGGAGTTAATAGTTTAATTAGGGATATTGCGTTGTGGGGGGTTGTCGGTTTAGGGGTTAATACATATATTATTAGTTGTGAGAGGGGGGATTGCGGACAGGGCCACCATCAGGGGGTGACAGGGGTGACTCCTGTCAGGGGCCCAATGGGCCAGGGGGGCCCCATGAGGCAAGAACTAAAAAAAATATATATATATATATATATATTTTTTTTAATATTCTGGCAGCCACCATTGGGTACTACAGCAGAGTGCTAATTGAGCATGGGGAATGTTATTACAAGTAGTAAAGTATTAGCATTTGAGAGGATTTCTGAGTGTGCACTAAACCACTATGCACAGTGTGAGACAAACTTGGCACTTCGTTTGTACAGTGTGTGCCTCAGTCAGACGGCAGATCACTTTCATTTGCAGAGGAGGTAGGACTTACTTAGCAAATGTTTTTTATTTCTTTGTGCAATTTCGGATTGTAACTTCAGTGTGGTAGTAGTTGTATGGTGGGGCTAGGGGTCCATAAAAACACATTTTTTTTAGCAGCAGTGTATTTATGATTATTTGACAATGCTGTAGAAATTCTATATTTAAAACCATGCAGAAATGTTTCCTCCTCAATACACAAATGGTAGGTGCCCTTTTGGCAGGTATGCATTAAAATAGATTTTTACATCTGCATAACATGTTATACTCTCAGACTAAGATTGCTCAGTGTTTGAAATGAGGCAGGTTAACTTAAAACTGTTCAGTTTACACTACAGCTGACTTAATTTTGAAAAACATACCAACAAGCCTAAATCCTGCATTTAACCAGATCTAATGGTATATGAGTACCACAGCTTATGGTTCCACCAAGACCATATAGAGTACAGCATTTTCAAAATCCATAAGTACAGCTGACAGATTGGAACATTTGTACACTATATTTGAAGTGGTGCTCTTGGTTGGGGAAAATGGGGAAAAATCAAACAAACATATGTCAACCTTTTAAAAGTACTTTTCTTCATCTAGCCATCTACCCAGATCATTAATGTACAATTTTGAATTCACAGAATTATTTTTGTTTGCACATTTACAAATATGATTCTTTAAAAAGTGATCTCTTAATTTCTGCAATTTTTGTTATCATGCATGTCACACACTGTTTATTTAGGGGATACAAGGTGCATAAATGTTTCCTCCTGTGAGTGTTTCTGTGGGTGTCTGTGTTTATGTCTTTGTGCTTTAGTTTGTGTCTCTATGAGTATGTATGTATTTTTTATGTGGGTCTCTCTGTGAGGGTGGGTGTGTATGTCTTTGTGAATTTTCTGTGGATATCTGTGAGGGTGTGTGCATATGTCTGTGCTTTCTCTATGGGTGTCTATGTGAGGGTGTGTGTATGTTTGTCTTTGTGTATTTTCTCTGGATGCCTCTGTGAGGGTGGGTCTGTATGTCTGTTTTCTGTGGATGTCTCTGAGGGTGTGTGTGTGTATGTATGTATGTATGTCTGTGTTTTCTGTGGATGTCTCTGTGAGGGTGTGTGTTTTCTGTGGGTGTCTCAATGAGGGTGTGTGTGTATGTATGTCTTTCTGTGTTTTATGTGGTTGTCTCTATGTGTGTGTATGTCTTTGTGTGTTTTCTGTGGGTGTGTGTATGTATGTCTGTGTGTTTTCTGAGACTGTCTGTCGGTGTTTCCTTGGGTGTATGTGCAAGTTTGAGTTTGTTATGTGTGTGTGTGTGTCCATTGTCTGTTCCTTTTCAGGACATTTTGACCTTACTACTGATTATTCACATCTTTCTACAGACTTTGAGACTAATGAGACCTTTCCGGAAGTCACCAATCTACCATTTAACATGCTGTTGTTATCATTTAGTTGGCATCTTCCTTTACAAAAAGATAATCAAAACTCCATATTTTGTTTTCAAAATCTCCTTTTTTTTACAAAACTGTAGTTTACCTCATTATTTGTCAGATCAATGTAAACAAGTGCTGAGTTTCTGTTTGGGTGTCTGTTTCTGAGTGTGTTTCTTTGCGTGTCTGCTAAAGTGTCTATAGGTGAATCCTTATGTGTGAGTGTGTGTGTTTCAGTGTATGAGTGTGTCTGTGTGTTTGTATGTTACTACCTTTACAACATTTCCAAGTGTAAATAGACACTTAATAATAAAGTGCATATACGTTTTAGTCACTTGGTCAAAAATTGCACATGTCAAAGGAAGGGGGGGGGGCCCTGATCAATGGTTAAGTCAGGGGCCCCAAAATTTCTAGTGGCGGCCCTGATTGCGGATGTAGAGGTTTTACGTGTCAGGCTTATTTTTGTGAGGCGTGTTAGACTTTTACGGGAGATTAGTTTGTTTTTTCACTTTTCTTAGGCGCCGGCAGTTTTTAAAGTGCTGTAAGTCACTAGCGACTCCAGAAACTTGTATTTACGCTCATTTCTGGACATCGGTAGTTTATCCGATTTACAGCACTTTATGAACTGCCGGCAGGGTTTATTGGATACCCCTATGTGCGAGGTGAAATTACGGGTGGCACGGGTTGCAGCGATTGCGCTGAAGCCTGCCCCGTATATGTAAGCTCACCCGTTTTGAGAAGTGTAATTAGTGGGTTGTAGGCTAACTCTGCTTATTAAGTTCAAAAGACACCCCTTGTCTCTTTATTCAGGGATTCCTGACAGATATCAGTGTTAAAATATAACTATCGCTAATTTTTTTTTTTTTTAAATGGTTTGGAAATAGCAAAGTGCTACTTGTACTTATTGCCCTATAACTTGCAAAAAAAGCAAAGAACATGTAAACATTGGTTATTTCTAAACTCAGGACAAAATTTAGAAACTATTTAGCATGGGTATTTTTAAGTGGTTGTAGATGTGTAACAGAGTTTGTGGGTCAAAGTTAAAAAAAAGTGTGTTTTTTTCAATTTTATTTAGCAGATTTTAAAATTGTTTTTATAGTAAATTATATGATATGATGAAAATAATGGTATCTTTAGAAAGTCCATTTAATGGCTATTAAAACGGTATTTAATATGTGTGGGTACAGTAAATGAGTAAGAGGAAAAAAACAGCTAAACACAAACACATAGAAAAATGGTCTGGTCACTAAGGGGTTAAAGGGACACTGTACCCAAAATTTTTCTTTCATGATTCAGATAGAGCATGGAATTTTAAGCAACTTTCTAATTTACTCCTATTAGCAAATTTTCTTCATTCTCTTGGTATCTTCATTTGAAATGCAAGAATCTAAGTTTAGATGCCGGCCCATTTTTGGTGAACAACCTGGGTTGTCCTTTCTGATTGGTGGATAAACTCATCCACCACTAAAAAAGTGCTGTCCAGAGTACTGAAACCAAAAAAAAAGCTTAGATGCCTTCTTTTTCAAATAATGATAGCAAGAGAACGAAGAAAAATTGATAATAGGAGTAAATTAGAAAGTTGCTTAAAATTGCATGCTCTTTCTGAATTACAAAAGAAAAAAATTGGGTTCAGTGTCCCTTTAAAGGAGGCTAGTCAAAATTAAACTTTCATGATTCAGATAGAGCAGGCAATTTAAAGCAACTTTCTAATTTACTCTTATTATCAGTTTTTCTTCGTTCTCTTGCTATCTTTATTTAAAAAAGCAAAAATGTAAGCATAGGAGCCGGACCATTTTTGGTTCAGCACCTGGCTAGCGATTTCTGATTGGTGTCTAAATGTAGCTACAAATCAGCAAACGCTACCCATGTGCTGGACCAAAAATGGGCCGGCTCCTAAGCTTACATTCAAATAAAGATACCAAGGCCTAGATTTGGAGTTTGGCGTTAGCCGTGAAAACCAGCGTTAGAGGCTCCTAACGCTGGTTTTAGGCTACCGCCGGTATTTGGAGTCACTCAAAATAGGGTCTAACGCTCACTTTTCAGCCGTGACTTTTCCATACCGCAGATCCCCTTACGTAAATTGCGTATCCTATCTTTTCAATGGGATTTTTCTAACTCCGGTATTTAGAGTCGTGTATGAAGTGACGACAAAACTCCAGCCGCAGGAAAAAAGTCAGTAGTTAAGAGCTTTCTGGGCTAACGCCGGTTTATAAAGCTCTTAACTACTGTACTCTAAAGTACACTAACACCCATAAACTACCTATGTACCCCTAAACCGAGGTCCCCCCACATCGCCGACACTCTATTAAATTTTTTTAACCCCTAATCTGCCGACCGCCACCTACGTTATATTTATGTACCCCTAATCTGCTGCCCCTAACACCGCCGACCCCTATATTATATTTATTAACCCCTAATATGCCCCCCACAACGTCGCCGCCAGCTACCTACACTTATTAACCCCTAATATGCCGACCGCAAAGCGCCGCCACCTACGTTATCCTTATGTACCCCTAATCTGCTGCCCCTAACACCGCCGACCCCTATATTATATTTATTAACCCCTAATCTGCCCCCCTCAACGTCGCCTCCACCTGCCTACACTTATTAACCCCTAATCTGCCGAGCGGACCGCACCGCTACTATAATAAAGTTATTAACCCCTAATCCGCCTCACTAACCCTATAATAAATAGTATTAACCCCTAATCTGCCCTCCATAACATCGCCGACACCTAACTTCAATTATTAACCCCTAATCTGCCGACTGGAGCTCACCGCTATTCTAATAAATGTATTAACCCCTATAGCTAAGTCTAACCCTAACACTAACACCCCCCTAAGTTAAATATAATTTACATCTAACAAAATTAATTATCTCTTATTAAATAAATTATTCCTATTTAAAGCTAAATACTTACCTGTAAAATAAATCCTAATATAGCTACAATATAAATTATAATTATATTATAGCTATTTTAGGATTAATATTTATTTTACAGGCAACTTTGTAATTATTTTAACCATGTACAATAGCTATTAAATAGTTAAGAACTATTTAATAGTTACCTAGTTAAAATAATTACAAAATTACCTGTAAAATAAATCCTAACCTAAGTTACAATTAAACCTAACACTATACTATCATTAAATTAATTAAATAAAATACCTACAATTACCTACAATTAAACCTAACACTACACTATCAATAAATAAATTAAATACAATTCCTACAAATAACTACAATGAAATAAACTAACTAAAGTACAAAAAATAAAAAAGAACTAAGTTACAAAAAATAAATAAATATTTACAAACATAAGAAAAATATTACAACAATTTTAAACTAATTACACCTACTCTAAGCCCCCTAATAAAATAACAAAGACCCCCAAAATAAAAAATGCCCTACCCTATTCTAAATTACTAAAGTTCAAAGCTCTTTTACCTTACCAGCCCTGGACAGGGCCCTTTGCGGGGCATGCCCCAAGAAGTTCAGCTCTTTTGCCTGTAAAAAAAAACATACAATACCCCCCCATACAACCCACCACCCACATACCCCTAATCTAACCCAAACCCCCCTTAAATAAACCTAACACTAAGCCCCTGAAGATCATCCTACCTTGTCTTCACCTCACCAGGTATCACCGATCCGTCCTGGCTCCAAAATCTTCATCCAACCCAAGAGGGGGCTGGCGATCCATCATCCAGTGGCTGAAGAGGTCCAGAAGAGGCTCCAAAGTCTTCATCCTATCCGGGCAGAAGAGGCGATCCGGACCGGCAACCATCTTGATCCAAGCGGCATCTTCTATCTTCATCCGATGACGACCGGCTCCATCCTGAAGACCTCCACCGCGGACCCATCTTCTTCCGGCGACGTCCAACTGAAGAATGACGGTTCCTTTAAGGGACGTCATCCAAGATGGCGTCCCTCGAATTCCGATTGGCTGATAGGATTCTATCAGCCAATCGGAATTAAGGTAGGAATATTCTGATTGGCTGATGGAATCAGCCAATCAGAATCAAGTTCAATCCGATTGGCTGATCCAATCAGCCAATCAGATTGAACTTGCATTATATTGGCTGATCGGAACAGCCAATAGAATGCGTGCTTAATCTGATTGGCTGATTGGATCAAGCAAATTGAACTTGATTCTGATTGGCTGATTCCATCAGCCAATCAGAATATTCCTACCTTAATTCCGATTGGCTGATAGAATCCTATCAGCCAATCGGAATTCGAGGGACGCCATCTTGGATGACGTCATTTAAAGGAACCGTCATTCGTCGTTCAGTCGTCGGCCAGGATGGATGTTCCGCGTCGGAGGTCTTCAGGATCCTGCCGCTCCGCTCCGGATGAATGACCATAGAAGATCCCGCTTGGATGAAGACTTCAATCGGATGGAAGACCTCTTCTGCCCCGCTTGGATGAAGACTTCAGCCGGATCATGGACCTCTTCAGCCCCCCGCTTGGGCTTGGATCAGGACATCGGAGGAGCTCTTCTGGATCGATCGGTGAACCTGGTATGGTGAAGATAAGGTAGGAAGATCTTCAGGGGCTTAGTGTTAGGTTTATTTAAGGGGGGTTTGGGTTAGATTAGGGGTATGTGGGTGGTGGGTTGTAATGTTGGGGGGGGTATTGTATGTTTTTTTTTACAGGCAAAAGAGCTGAACTTCTTGGGGCATGCCCTTAAAGGAACCGTCATTCTTCAGTTGGACGTCGCCGGAAGAAGATGGGTCCGCGGTGGAGGTCTTCAGGATGGAGCCGGTCGTCATCGGATGAAGATAGAAGATGCCGCTTGGATCAAGATGGTTGCCGGTCCGGATCGCCTCTTCTTCCCGGATAGGAAGAAGACTTTGGAGCCTCTTCTGGACCTCTTCAGCCACCGGATGATGAATCGCCAGCTCCCGCTTGGGTTGGATGAAGATTTTGGAGCCAGGACGGATTGGTGATACCTGGTGAGGTGAAGACAAGGTAGGATGATCTTCAGGGGCTTAGTGTTAGGTTTATTTAAGGGGGGTTTGGGTTAGATTAGGGGTATGTGGGTGGTGGGTTGTAATGTTGGGGGGGGTATTGTATGTTTTTTTTTACAGGCAAAAGAGCTGAACTTCTTGGGGCATGCCCCGCAAAGGGCCCTGTTCAGGGCTGGTAAGGTAAAAGAGCTTTGAACTTTAGTAATTTAGAATAGGGTAGGGCATTTTTTTTAATTTTGGGGGGCTTTGTTATTTTATTAGGGGGCTTAGAGTAGGTGTAATTAGTTTAAAATTGTTGTAATATTTTTCTTATGTTTGTAAATATTTTTTTATTTTTTGTAACTTAGTTCTTTTTTATTTTTTGTACTTTAGATAGTTTATTTAATTGTAGTTATTTGTAGGTATTGTATTTAATTTATTTATTGATAGTGTAGTGTTAGGTTTAATTGTAGATAATTATAGGTATTTTATTTAATTAATTTATTGCTAGTATAGTGTTAGGTTTAATTGTAACTTAGGTTAGGATTTATTTTACAGGTAATTTTGTAATTATTTTAACTATTTTAGCTATTAAATAGTTCATAACTATTTAATAGCTATTGTACCTGGTTAAAATAAATACAAAGTTACCTGTAAAATAAATATTAATCCTAAAATAGCTATAATATAATTATAATTTATATTGTAGCTATATTAGGATTTATTTTACAGGTAAGTATTTAGCTTTAAATAGGAATAATTTATTTAATAAGCGTTAATTAATTTCGTTAGATTAAAATTATATTTAACTTAGGGGGGTGTTAGTGTTAGGGTTAGACTTAGGTTTAGGGGTTAATACATTTATTAGAATAGCGGTGAGCTCCAGTCGGCAGATTAGGGGTTAATAATTGAAGTTAGGTGTCGGCGATGTTAGGGAGGGCAGATTAGGGGTTAATACTATTTATTATAGGGTTAGTGAGGCGGATTAGGGGTTAATAACTTTATTATAGTAGCGCTCAGGTCTGGTCGGCAGATTAGGGGTTAATAAGTGTAGGCAGGTGGAGGGGACGTTGTGGGGGGCAGATTAGGGGTTAATAAATATAATATAGGGGTCGGCGATGTTAGGGCAGCAGATTAGGGGTACATAGGGATAATGTAAGTAGCGGCGGTTTACGGAGCAGCAGATTAGGGGTTAATAATAATATGCAGGGGTCAGCGATAGCGGGGGTGGCAGATTAGGGGTTAATAAGTGTAAGGTTAGGGGTGTTTAGACTCGGGGTACATGTTAGAGTGTTAGGTGCAGACGTAGGAAGTGTTTCCGCATAGCAAACAATGGGGCTGCGTTAGGAGCTGAACACGGCTTTTTTGCAGGTGTTAGGTTTTTTTTCAGCTCAAACAGCCCCATTGTTTTCTATGGGGGAATCGTGCACAAGCACGTTTTTGAGGCTGGCCGCTTGCGTAAGCAACTCTGGTATCGAGAGTTGAAGCTGCGTTAAAAATGCTCTATGCTCCTTTTTTGGAGCCTAACGCAGCCTTTATGTGGACTCTCAATACCAGAGTTATTTTTATGGTGCGGCCAGAAAAAAGCCGGCGTTAGCTACGCGGGTCGTTACCGACAAAACTCCAAATCTAGGCCCAAGAGAACAAAGAAAAATTGATAATAGGAGTAAATTAGAAAGTTGCTAAAAACTGCATGCTCTATCTGAATCATGAAAGTTTAATTTTGACTAGACTATTCCTTTAATATATATGTATACATATCTAGACATACAGTATATATAAGTGCCTTAGAGCCATTCGGCTAGATTACGAGTTGTTAGGTCCTAACGCTGCTTTTTTACGCCCGCTGCTATTACGAGTCTTGAAGGTTTAGAGTCACCGCACACTTCTTTGGCCTTACCGCTAAACTTAGCGCTGATATTACGAGTCTGTCCTGGGAGGCCAAAAAGTGAGCGGTACACCCTACCCTGTCAAGATTCCTAACGCATTTAAAAGTCAGTAGTTATGAGTTTTATGGTACAACGCCTTACCATAAAACTCATAACTAAAGTGCTAAGAAGTACACTAACACCCATAAACTACCTATTAACCCCTAAACCGAGGACCTCCCGCATCGCAAACACTATAATAAAAATTGTAACCCTAATCTGCTGCTCCAGACACCGCCGCCACCTACATTATATTTATGAACCCCTAATCTGCTGCCCCCAACATCGCCGACACCTACATTATATTTATTAACCCCTAATCTGCCACCCCCGACACCTACATTAAAATTATTAACCCCTAATCTGCCGCTCCGGACACCGCCGCCACCTACATTATATGTATTAACCCCTAATCTGCTGCCCCCAACATTGCTGACACCTACAGACTATTTATTAACCCCTAATCTGCCGCCCCCAACGTCGCTGCCACTATATTAAAGTTATTAACCCCTAAACCTAAATCTAACCCTAACACCCCCTAACTTAAATATAATTACAATAAATCTAAATGAATATTCCTATCATTAACTAAATTATTCCTATTTAAAACTAAATACTTACCTGTAAAATAAACCCTAAGATAGCTACAATATAACTAATGGTTACATTGTAGCTATCTTAGGGTTTATTTTTATTTTACAGGCAAGTTTGTATTTATTTTAACTAGGTAGAATAGTTATTAAATAGTTATTAACTATTTAATAACTACCTAGCTAAAATAAATACAAAAGTACCTGTAAAATAAAACCTAACCTAAGTTACACTAACACCTAACACTACACTATAATTAAATAAATTAACTAAATTAAATACAATTACCTAAATTAAATTAAATTAGCTAAAGTACAAAAAAACACTAAATTACAGAAAATAATAAACAAATTACAGATATCTAAACTAATTACACCTAATCTAATAGCCCTATTAAAATAAAAAAGCCCCCCCAAAATAAAAAAAAACCCTAGCCTAAACTAAACTACCAATAGCCCTTAAAAGGGCCTTTTGTGGGGCATTGCCCCAAAGTAATCAGCTCTTTTACCTGTAAAAAAAAATACAAACAACCCACCCAACAGTAAAACCCACCACCCACGCAACCAACACCCCAAATAAAATACTATCTAAAAAAACGTAAGCTCCCCATTGCCCTAAAAAGGACATTTGGATGGGCATTGCCCTTAAAAGGGCAGTTAGCTCTATTGCAACCCAAAGTCCCTAACCTAAAAATAAAACCCACCCAATAGACCCTTAAAAAAACCTAACACTAACCCCCTGAAGATCGACTTACCGGGAGAAGTCTTCATCCAAGCCGGGCCGAAGTCCTCAACAAAGCCGGGAGAAGTCTTCATCCAAGCCGGGCAAAGTGGTCCTCCAGACGGGCAGAAGCCTTCATCCAGACGGCATCTTCTATCTTCATCCATCTGGCACGGAGCGGGTTAATCTTCAAGACATCCGAAGCGGAGCATCCTCTTCATCCGACGACTAAAGCTAAATGAAGGTACCTTTAAGTGTTGTCATCCAGGATGGCGTCCCTTAGATTCCGATTGGCTGATAGAATTCTATCAGCCAATCAGAATTAAAGTAGAAAAAAAATCAGCCAATAGGATTGAGCTTGCATTCTATTGGCTGCTGGAACAGCCAATAGAATGCAAGCTCAATTCTATTGGCTGATTGGATCAGCCAATAGGATTGAACTTCAATCCTATTGGCTGATTGCATCAGCCAATAGGATTTTTTCTACCTTAATTCCGATTGGCTGATAGAATTCTATCCGCCAATCGGACTCTAAGGGACGCCATCTTGGATGACGTCACTTAAAGGTACCTTCATTCAGCTTTAGTCGTCGGATGCAGAGGATGCTCCACGTCGGATGTCTTGAAGATGGACCCGCTCCGTGCCGGATGGATGAAGATAGAAGATGCCGTCTGGATGAAGACTTCTGCCCGTCTGGAGGACTACTTCGCCCGGCTTTGTTAAGGACTTCGACCCGGCTGGGATGAAGACTTCTGCCGGTAAGTCGATCTTCAGGGGGTTAGTGTTAGTTTTTTTTAAGGGTGTATTAGGTGGGTTTTATTTTTAGGTTAGGGACTTTGGGCTGCAATAGAGCTAACTGCCCTTTTAAGGGCAATGCCCATCCAAATGCCCTTTTCATGGCAACGGGGAGCTTAGGTTTTTTTAGATAGTATTTTATTTGGGGGGTTGGTTGTGTGGGTGGTGGGTTTTACTGTTGGGGGGTTGTTTGTAATTTTTTTTACAGGTAAAAGATCTGATTACTTTGGGGCAATGCCCCGCAAAAGGCCCTTTTAAGGGCTATTGGTAGTTTAGTTTAGGCTAGGGTTTTTTTTTATCAATTTTTTTAATAGGGCTATTAGATTAGGTGTAATTAGTTGAAATATCTGTAATTTGTTTATTATTTTCTGTAATAACAAAGTGTTTGTTTGTTTTTTGTACTTTGGCTAATTTAATTTAGGTAATTGTATTTAATTTAGTTAATTTATGTAATTATAGTGTAGTGTTAGGTGTTAGTGTAACTTAGGTTAGGTTTTATTTTACAGGTACTTTTGTATTTATTTCAGCTAGGTAGTTATTAAATAGTTAATAACTATTTAATAACTATTCTACCTAGTTAAAATAAATACAAACTTGCCTGTAAAATAAAAATAAACCCTAAGCTAGCTACAATGTAACTATTAGTTATACTGTAGCTAGCTTAGGGTTTATATTATAGGTAAGTATTTAGTTTTAAATAGGAATAATTTTGTTAATGATAGGAATTTTTATTTAGATTTATTGTAATTATATTTAAGTTAGGGGGTGTTAGGGTTAGACTTAGGTTTAGGGGTTAATAACTTTAACATAGTGGCGGCAACATTGGGGGTGGCAGATTAGGGGTTAATAAATGTAGGTAGGTTGCGGCGACATTGGGGGCAGCAGATTAGGGGTTAATAAATAGTATGTAGGTGTCGGCGATGTTGGGGGCAGCAGATTAGGGGTTAATACATATAATGTAGGTGACGGCGGTGTCCGGATCGGCAGATTAGGGGTTAATAATTATAATGCAGGTGTCGGCGATGTCGGGGGTGGCAGATTAGGGTTAATAAGTGCAATATTAGGGGTGTTTAGACTCGGGGATCATGTTAGGGTGTTAGGTGTAGACATAAATTTTATTTCCCCATAGGAATCAATGGGGCTGCGTTAGTGAGTTTTACGCTGCTTTTTGGCAGGTGTTAGACTTTTTCTCAGCCGGCTCTCCCCGTTGATTCCTATGGGGAAATCGTGCACAAGCACGTTCGACCAGCTCACCGCTAACTTAAGCAGCGCTGGTATTGGAGTGAGGTAATAAGCAACATTTTGCTCAACGCTCACTTCTTGTCTTTTAACGACGGGTTTCTGAAAACTTGTAATACCAGCGCAGCAGATAAGTGAGTGGTGAGACAAAACTGCTTGTTAGCACCGCATAGCCTATAACGCAAAACTCGTAATCTGGGCCTTTGTTTGTTAAGTAGGTTTAAACATGTAAAAACATATTTATGCAATGTTCATATTTAATAAAAATTTTAACTATGTATTAACTGTAAATATTTCACATTACAATGTTCTTCACATAGCAGAATATGTTTTAAGTATTTTTACATAAAAAATACTTCCTATATATATCTGTATATATATCTATATATAGGTATAAATATACAGTGGGGCAAAAAAGTATTTAGTCAGCCACCAATTGTGCAAGTTCTCCCACTTAAGAAGATGAGAGAGGCCTGTAATTTTCATCATAGGTATACCTCAACTATGAGAGACAAAATGTGGAAACAAATCCAGACAATCACATTGTCTGATTTGGAAATAATTTATTTGCATATTATGGGGGAAAATAAGTATTTGGTCACCAACAAACAAGCAAGATTTCTGGCTCTCACATACCTGTATCTTCTTCTTTAAGAGGCTCCTCTGTCCTCCACTCATTACCTGTATTAATGGCACCTGTTTGAACTTGTTATCAGTATAAAAGACACCTGTCCACAACCTCAAACAGTCACACTCCAAACTCCACTATGATGAAGACCAAAGAGCTGTTGAAGGACACCAGAAACAAAATTGTAGACCTGCACCAGGCTGGGAAAACTGAATCTGCAATAGGCAAGCAGCTTGGTGTGAAGAAATCAACTGTGGGAGCAATATTTAGAAAATGGAAGACATACAAGACCACTGATAATCTCCCTCAATCTGGGGCTCCATGCAAGCTCTCACCCCGTGGGGTCAAAATGATCACAAGAATGGTGAGCAAACATCCCAGAACCACACAGGGGACCTAGTGAATGACCTGCAGAGAGCTGGGACCAACGTAACAAAGGCTACCATCAGTAACACACTACGCCGCCAGGGACTCAGATCCTGCAGTGCCAGATGTGTCCCCCTGCTTAAGCCAGTACATGTCCGGGCCCGTCTGAAGTATGCTAGAGAGCATTTGGATGATCCAGAAGTGGATTGGGAGAATGTCATATGGTCAGATGAAACCAAAATAGAACTGTTTGGTAGAAACACAACTTGTCGTGGCATGGGGGTGGCAACATCATGCTTTGGGGCTGTTTCTCTGCAAAGGGAACAGGACGACTGATCCGTGTACATGAAAGAATGAATGGGGCCATATATTGTGAGATTTTGAGTGCAAACTTCCTTCCATCAGCAAGGGCATTGAAGATGAAACGTGGCTGGGTCTTTCAGCATGACAATGATTTTAAACACACCGCCCGGGCAACAAAGGAGTGGCTTAGTAAGAAGCATTTCAAGGTCCTGGAGTGGACTAGCCAGTCTCCAGATCTCAACCCCATAGAAAACCTTTGGAGGGAGTTGAAAGTCCCAGCGACAGCCCCAAAACATCACTGCTCTAGAGGAGATCTGCATGCAGGAATGGGCCAACAAACCAGCAACAGCGTGGGACAACCTTGTGAAGACTTGGAGAAAACGTTTGACCTCTGTCATTGCCAACAAAGGATATATAACAAAGTATTGAGATGAACTTTTGATATTGACCAAATACTTATTTTCCACCATAATTTGCAAATAAATTCTTTCCAAATCAGACAATGTGATTGTCTGGATTTGTTTCCACATTTTGTCTCTCATAGCTGAGGTATACCTATGATGAAAATTGCAGGCCTCTCTCATCTTCTTAAGTGGGAGAACTTGCACAATTGGTGGCTGACTAAATACTTTTTTGCCCCACTGTAATTAGCTAAAAAAAACCATCAGATATATATATAGAAATATTTATTTATGAATAGAACATATTCCGTTGTGTAAAGAACATTGGAAAATGAAATATTCATAATTTCATGTTGGGTTAGCACTATTGAGAATATGTGCTGGCGTTTGCGCGGAGAATGGGGTGTTTTATTCAACTTTTTTTCTCAATTGACTTCTATGGGGGAATGCATGAACGCAATCGTGATTTTCAAATTTCAACTTTTTGTGCAAATCAGGTTACCACTGGAGAAAAAAAAAAACAGTTTACTTTCAACTTGTAATTCCAGTGCATCCAACTAGCGCAAAAATTAAATTCCTAGCGGAGTTTACGTCATAGAGAAAACGCAAAATACTGCTTCACTTGTAATCTAGCTCTAAGTAAGCTGAGATCTTATTCAAAATGGATTTCTTCAAACTTAGTAAAACTAAGCACGGGAGTTACTAAGGATACCAAATGGGGCTACAACCTTGTGTTTGAGGGTACAAAGCCATTAACAAAAGGGGTTCAGAAAAGGAGGTAAAGTTGTAGCAGCTTTAATTCATATTTACAAGCATGTGTCTATTATTTAATTTTTAGTCAATATTTATATACTTTATTAATGTTTTATTTTCTATAAATCAGTGTATTACTGATCCTAGATAAATGTGGTGCCTGCTACCTTTGGATAAAAAGGGTTACTGTTCTGTTTCCCAGAGATGGACAAGGAGTTAATGGCGGTGTCTGTGCTGGGAGTTTGTTGTCCGGATACCCGGTTAAAGGAGCTGCTAATGTGTGTTTGAGACATCTTACGTAATGTATGTGGTAGAAATACTTAGCTCCTATTTATAAGCTTGGTTTGAGACAACAGTCAAGTTTACCATATCCTGTGTCTTAGGTATGATTAATTATTTGGTTAGCTGCCTATGGACTTATTAAATTGTTGCCACTCGGCCACTGCAACCTAATAGTTTGTGAAGACAGAAGTAAAGATTCATAATTGCACACCTTTCTGATACTGAAACACTCCTGAAACAAAGCATTGTATATATGTGTCTGTCTTCCTTCATGTATAGTTGTACCTTTGTGTTTGAGTGTGCCCATGTGTTTGCCTATATATTTGTATATGTCTGACGTGTTGTGTATACATGTGTATGTATATACTTTGATACAAAATGTGTTTAGATATGTACTGAGAAGTATTTCTTTACTTAAATGGACATTCCAGCCAAAATTGGAATCCACATTGATGCATGTATTAGCAAAAAAGTTTCTAATAAAAGCTATAGCTGTTTCAAAAGTGTATTTTAGTATGCACCGTGCACCAGCATTTTAAACACAGCACTTGCTCAGAGAGTCTAAGCTGCTAATAGCATCTAATAATGACTCAATTTGTTAATGGCAGACATGATACAAGCCAACTGGTGCTCTGTGCTGCTGCATTATTTAAAACTGAGTGTTTAATATTATGCATTGGGAATATCTAGCTATGCTTCACATGCACAGAAAAATATCAACACTAAAACAGTTATAAAACTTTTGCTAGAAACATTTTTGCCAAAATATGTATATTGTAAATATGTTTCTATTCAAATATGTTATTTATCTATGTGCATTTAAGTTTGACTATAAAGTCGCTTTAAATATAAGGCTTTTCGTAGTTCATTGCTATTTGGAAATGGGATCTTCTAATCATCTTACAATTTGTGGAACTGTCTTGAATTGATTCCAACCAGAGCATAGAAAACTAATGCTGCCCCAAAACTTCTAAAACCCATAAACATAACGGCTTTCAGAACATAAGAACACTGAGAATTGTTCCTGTACTTGCATAAAACCCATACAAGGTGAAAAACACTAAGTAGCCCTTTCTCTTCTAATTGAATAAAGAAACACGAAGAATTCCGACTTTAGCTAAAAGTAAAGTCCTTTACCTGTATATAGTAGCGATATCACAATTTTCAATATTCATTGCTGATATATATATTTGAACTTTCATACCCAATACATGAAACTCACAGCTTCATATTTCATATGCCTTTAAATATTAACGCCTAGATTTAGAGTTTTGTCGGTAAAGACCCGCGTAGCTAACGCTGCTTTTTTTCCAAACGCACCCTTAAGACAACGCTGGTATTTAGAGTTGTCTGAAGGGCTGCGTTAGGCTCCAAAAAGGGTGCGTTGAGCCGAATGTACCGCCACTTCAACCCTCAATACCAGCATTGCTTACGGTAGCGGTAAGCTGGCAAAACGTGCTCGTGCAGGATTCCCCCATAGGAAACAATGGGGCAGTTTGGGATGAAAAAACCTAACACCTGCAAAAAAGCAGTGTTAAGCTCCCAACGCAGCCCCATTGTTTCCTATGGGGAAACAGTTTCTAAGTCGGCACCTAACACCCTAACATGAACCCCGAGTCTAAACACCCCTAACCTTACACTTATTAACCTCTAATCTGCTGCCCCCACTATCGTTGACACCTGCATTATACTATTAACCCCTAATTTGCCGCTCTGGACAACGCCGCAACCTACATTATACCTATGAACCCCTAATCTGCTGCCCCTAACATCGCCGACCCCTATATTATATTTATTAACCCCCTAATCTGCCCTCCCAATGTCTCCGCTACCTTACCTACACTTATTAACCCCTAATCTGCCAACCGGACCTCACCGCTACTCTAATAAAGTTATTAACCTCTAAATCGCCACACTCCCGCCTCGCAAACCCTATAATAAATAGTATTAACCCCTAATCTGCCCCCCCCCCAACGTCGCCGCCACCTAACTTCAAGTATTAACCCCTAATCTGCCGACCGGACCTCGCCACTACTCTAATAAATGTATTAACCCCTAAAGCTAAGTCTAACCCTAACCCCCCCTAAATTAAATATAATTTTAATCTAACGAAATAAATTAAATCTTATTAACTAAAGTATTCCTATTTAAAACTAAATACTTACCTGTAAAATAAACCCTAATATAGCTACAATATAACGAATAATTATATTGTAGCTATTTTAGGATTTATATTTATTTTACAGGCAACTTTGTATTTATTTTAACTAGGTACAATAGCTATTAAATAGTTATTAACTATTTAATAGCTACCTAGTTAAAATAATTACAAAATTACCTGTAAAATAAATCCTAACCTAAGTTACAATTAAACCTAACACTACACTATCATTAAATTAATTAAATAAATTATCTACAATTACATAAAATTAAATAAACTAAACTAAATTACCAAAAAAAACAAACACTAAATTACAAAAAATAAAAAAAGATTACAAGAATATTAGGCTAATTACACCTACTCTAAGCCCCCTAACAAAATAATAAAGGTCCCTACCCTATTCTAAATTAAAAAGTAACCAGCTCTTTTACCAGCCCTTAAAAGGGCTTTTTGCGGGGCATGCCCCTAAGTAATCAGCTCTTTTGCCTGAAAAAAAAAAAATACAACCCCCCCAACATTAAAACCCACCACCCACATACCCCTACTGTAACCCAAACCCCCCTTAAATAAACCTAACACTACCCCCCTGAAGATCTCCCTACCTTGAGTCGTGTTCACCCAGCCGGGCACCGATGGACCAAAGGAGGACATCCAGAGCGGCAGAAGTCTTCATCCTATCCGGGCAGAAGAGGACATCCGGACCGGCAGACATCTTCATCCAAGCGGCATCTTCTATCTTCATCCATCTGGAGCGGAGCCATCTTCTTCCAGCCGACGCGGATCCATCCTCTTCAACCAACATCTAGTCGCCGAATGAAGGTTCCTTTAAATGACGTCATCCAAGATGGCGTCCCTCAAATTCTGATTGGCTGATAGGATTCTATCAGCCAATCGGAATTAAGGTAGGAAAAATCTGATTGGCTGATCCAATCAGCCAATCAGATTGAGCTTGCATTCTATTGGCTGATCAGAACAGCCAATAGAATGCGAGCTCAATCTGATTGGCTGATTGGATCAGCCAATCGGATTGAACTTGAATCTGATTGGCTGATTTAATCAGCCAATCAGATTTTTCCTACCTTAATTCCGATTGGCTGATAGAATCCTATCAGCCAATCGGAATTTGAGGGACGCCATCTTGGATGACGTCATTTAAAGGAACCTTCATTCGGCGAGTAGGTGTCGGTTGAAGAGGATGGATCTGCGTCGGCTGGAAGAAGATGGCTCCGCTCCGCTCCGGATGGATGAAGATAGAAAATGCCGCTTGGATGAAGATGTCTGCCGGTCCGGATGTCCTCTTCTGCCCGGATAGGATGAAGACTCAAGGTAGGGAGATCTTCAGGGGGGTAGTGTTAGGTTTATTTAAGGAGGGTTTGGGTTAGAGTAGGGGTATGTGGGTGGTGGGTTTTAATGTTGGGGGGGTTGTATTTTTTTTTACAGGCAAAAGAGCTGATTACTTAGGGGCATGCCCCTCAAAAAGCCCTTTTAAGGGCTGGTAAAAGAGCTGGTTACTTTTTAATTTAGAATAGGGTAGGGACCTTTATTATTTTGGGGGGCTTTTTTATTTTATTAGGGGGCTTAGAGTAGGTGTAATTAGCCTAATATTCTTGTAATCTTTTTTTATTTTTTGTAATTTAGTGTTTGTTTTTTTTGGTAATTTAGTTTAGTTTATTTAATTGTATGTAATTGTAGGTAATTTATTTAATTAATTTATTGATAGTGTAGTGTTAGGTTTAATTGTAACTTAGGTTAGGATTTATTTTACAGGTAATTTTGTAATTATTTTAACTAGGTAGCTATTAAATAGTTAATAACTATTTAATAGCTATTGTACCTAGTTAAAATAAATACAAAGTTGCCTGTAAAATAAATATAAATCCTAAAATAGCTACAATATAATTATTCGTTATATTGTAGCTATATTAGGGTTTATTTTACAGGTAAGTATTTAGTTTTAAATAGGAATAGTTTAGTTAATAAGATTTAATTTATTTCGTTAGATTAAAATTATATTTAATTTAGGGGGGTGTTAGGGTTAGGGTTAGACTTAGCTTTAGGGTTTAATACATTTATTAGAGTAGCAGCGAGGTCCGGTCGGCAGATTAGAGGTTAATACTTGAAGTTAGGTGGCGGCGATGTTAGGGAGGGCAGATTAGGGGTTAATACTATTTATTATAGCGTTTGCGAGGCGGGAGTGCGGCGGTTTAGGGGTTAATAACTTTATTAGAGTAGCGGCGAGGTCCGGTTGGCAGATTAGGGGTTAATAAGTGTAGTTAGGTGGTGGCGACGACGTTGGGGGGGGCAGATTGGGAGTTAATAAATATTATGTAAATGTCGGCGATGTTAGGGGCAGCAGATTAGGGGTTCATAGGGATAATGTAGGTGGCGGCGGTGTGCGGTCGGCAGATTAGGGGTTAAAAATATTTATTATAGTGGCGGCGATGTGGAGCGACCTTGGTTTAGGGGTACATAGGTAGTTTATGGGTGTTAGTGTACTTTAGAGCACTGTAGTTAAGAGCTTTATAAACC
The DNA here is from genome assembly GCF_027579735.1 of Bombina bombina. NCBI lineage: Eukaryota > Metazoa > Chordata > Amphibia > Anura > Bombinatoridae > Bombina > Bombina bombina. The sequence goes on from NC_069500.1 coordinate 482,354,805, forward strand.
GCGTTAGCCCATAAAGCTCTTAACTACTGACTTTTTTTTGCGGCTGGAGTCTTGTTGGTAGAGGCTTTACCGCTCACTTCAGCCAATACTCTAAATACCGGCGTTAGGAAGATCCCATTGAAAAGATAGGATACGCAATTGGCGTAAGGGGATCTGCGGTATGGAAAAGTCGCGGCTTGAAAGTGAGCGTTAGACCCTTTCCTGCCTGACTCTAAATACCAGCGGGCGGCCAAAAGCAGCGTTAGGACCCCTTAACGCTGCTTTTGACGGCTATCGCAGAACTCTAAATCTAGGCGTAAATGTTTTAATGTTTGAATGTAATTAAACACAAAATTAGGAGCCAGATAAAATGGTGCATTATGTTTTTTTTCCACTCGCACGCTTTCTGTGCTCAAACTAAACCTTTATTGCGAGTGGGTTTGCACACATATTACAAATTTGATAGTAAAAAGTTAGCGTTCAAGCAAAACCGGATGCGCGCTAACTTCAGGGCTTCAGATATTGCAACCACATTAACTTCTTTTCCCCATATACTTCAATGGAATGCTCTTAAAACTAACAATTATCGTTCACACGCTAACCCGACCTCGCATAAGACCAACATCGCTAAACCCAATGTTTTTCACATAGAAGAAATGTTTCTTTTTAAATATATATTTAAATAAAATGAGAGAGAGGAGAGGGAGGTGTATGTAAAAATACTAAACATTTTCTTATAAGTGAAGAATATTGTAATTTAAGTATTTTAAATACACGTAAAATATTAAAATTGATTCTAAATGATTTATGCATGATTAAGGACCGTGTGGTTTGAAACGTTGCATTTTTATTATACTTTTGTACTAAATAAATGATATTATTGAATGGTGCGCTGCCTTCTTGACTAAGAGTTGTATTCAAAGCTGCTGTATGAATATCCTTTCAAATCAATTGTCCGCTCTCGGCCAATACCCCACTCAAAGGAAAATTTCTGCTGCTGCCTCTTGTTTGTCTAGCTTTAATATAGCCAATACTGCAGTATTAAAAATGTCAGTAAAAGTGTCAGTTTCAAAGGCAGCAATTTTGAAGGAAAAAGATGAAGGTTGGAATGCTATTTGTAAACAATTTAATACACAACAGCGACTACAATGGACCAATGGGAACACAGTACACGGGGATAATGTTTACCGTACAATGTCCCTTTAATCAGAGCCTATGGCACCAAAGTATGAACTGAGCAAATCTTGCTAACTCTAAAAAAACATAAATAATTCTGTGGTATAAAAGCGTATATTGACTGCCTGTTGTATCTATAGAGCAGTGACTGACACTGGCATTCAGTAAAGATTCTAGAAAATTAGCTAGTCAATTAGTTAAAGGGACACTGTAACCAAAATTTTTCTTTCGTGATTCAGATTGAGCATGACATTTTAACCCCTTAATGACCACAGCACTTTTCCATTTTCTGACCGTTTGGGACCAAGGCTATTTTTACATTTCTGTGGTGTTTGTGTTTAGCTGTAATTTTCCTCTTACTCATTTACTGTACCCACACATATTATATACCGTTTTTCTCGCCATTAAATGGACTTTCTAAAGATACCATTATTTTCATCATATCTTATAATTTACTATAAAAAAAAATATAAAATATGAGGAAAAAATGGAAAAAAACACACTTTTTCTAACTTTGACCCCCAAAACCTGTTACACATCTACAACCACCAAAAAACACCCATGCTAAATAGTTTCCAAATTTTGTCCTGAGTTTAGAAATACCCAATGTTTACATGTTCTTTGCTTTTTTTTGCAAGTTATAGGGCAATAAATACAAGAAGCACTTTGCTATTTCCAAACCACTTTTTTTCAAACTTAGCGCTAGTTACATTGGAACACTGATATCTTCCAGGAATCCCTGAATATCCCTTGACATGTATATATTTTTTTTTAGAAGACATCCCAAAGTATTGATCTAGGCCCATTTTGGTATATTTCATGCCACCATTTCACCGCCAAATGCGATCAAATAAAAAAAATTGTTCACTTTTTCACACATTTTGTTACAAACTTTAGGTTTCTCACTGAATTTATTTACAAACAGCTCGTGCAATTATGACACAAATGGTTGTAAATGCTTCTCTGGAATCCCTTTTTTCATAAATAGCAGACATATATGGATTTGGTGTTGCTTTTTGGTAATTAGAAGGCCGCTAAATGCCACTGCGCACCACACGTGTATTATGCCCAGCAATGAAGGGGTTAATTAGGGAGCATGTAGGGAGCTTGTAGGGTTAATTTTAGCTTTATTGTAGTGTAGTAGACAACCCTAAGTATTGATCTAGGCCCATTTTGGTATATTTCATGCCACCATTTCAACGCCAAATGCGATTAAATAAAAAAAAAAGTAAAATTTTTCACAATTTTAGGTTTCTCACTGAAATCATTTACAAACAGCTTGTGCAATTATGGCACAAATGGTTGTAAATGCTTCTCTGGGATCCCCTTTGTTGAGAAATAGCAGACATACATGGCTTTGGCGTTGCTTTTTGGTAATTAGAAGGCCGCTAAATGCCGCTGCGCATCACATGTGTATTATGGCTAGCAGTGAAGGGGTTAATTAGGTAGCATGTAGGGAGCTTGCAGGGTTAATTTTAGCTTTAGTGTAGAGATCAGCCTCCCACCTGACACATTACACCCCCTGATCCCTCCCAAACAGCTCTCTTCCCTCCCCCACCCCACAATTGTCCCCGCCATGTTAAGTACTGGCAGAAAGTCTGCCAGTACTAAAAAAAAAGCTATCCTTAATAAAAAATAAAAAAAAAAAAAAGGCATATTTACATATGCTGCTCTGGAGGATCCCCCCTTAGCCACCAACCTCCCTGATACCCCCCAAACAGCTCTTTACCCATCCCCCTCTAACTTATTAGTAGCCATCTTTGGTACTGGCAGCTGTCTGCCAGTACCCAGTTTATAGTAAAATATGTTTTTATTATTTTTTTTTAAATGATTTTCTGTAGTGTAGCTTGCCCCCCCCAAAAGACCAACCCACCACCCCTCCCAGATCTCTTATTTTGACATATATGTAAATATATTTGGCAATCACTGCCACTTTAATCCCATCACTTTTCTGTAGTGTAGCGGTTCCCACCCGCTTCCTACCCCCGCGCGTGCCCGGCGTTCCCGCCCACGATCCCGCCCCCCTCCACATGATACGGCCCATCGATGGCCGCCCACCCGCCTCCCAGACTGGCTCCCACCCACCAACGAAACCGGCCATCGATGTCCGGTACAGAGAGGGCCACAGAGTGGCTCTCTCTGCATCGGATGGCCAAGGGGGGTTATTGCAGGATGCCTCGATGTTGAGGCATCACTGCAATAACCGGAAAGCAGCTGGAAGCGAGCAGGATCGCTTCCAGCTGCTTTCCAGACCAAGGACGTACGCCACACGTCCTCGGTCATTAACTGTATTTTTTTTGAGGACGTGTGGCGTACGTCCTTGGTCGTTAAGGGGTTAAGCAACTTTCTAATTTACTCCTATTATCAAATTTTCTTCATTCTCTTGGTATCTTTATTTGAAATGCAAGAATGTAAGTTTAGATGCCGGCCCATTTTTGGTGAACAACCTGGGTTGTCCTTGCTGATTGGTGGATAAATTCATCCACCAATAAAAAAGTGCTGTCCAGAGTACTGAAATAAAAAAAAAAAGCTTAGATGCCTTCTTTTTCAAATAATGATAGCAAGAGAACGAAGAAAAATTGAAAATAGGAGTAAATTAGAAAGTTGCTGAAAATTTCATGCTCAATCTGAATCACAAAAGAAAAATTTTGGTTACAGTGTCCCTTTAATAAAACAGTTATCAAGAGCTATGTTTAGATGAGATAAAAAAAAGTTAACTGGGTAAACATGGAGGATACTGTAACTCACTCTAAACAAGTTCAGAAAATATCCAGGGTGCTGTGACGACCAGCACTCGCAGACTGCGCCTACTCTTACTACACAGGACATCAAAGCCGTAGTCAGTTAACAGCTCCAGCTGCTGACATTTGGCATTTGTGCATCACTTGCTGAAATCAGAGGGCGCCCAAGTCTTTGTCTGAAATAAAGGTAGAGAGTTTAATGAAATATATACATGTTATTAATTCTAACCATACACAGGTAGCCTAACAGGTGCAGCTACAGCTGCTAATGGATTTGTGGGACTGAGTGACCTGTCCCAAACTAATGACCAGTTTCTACATTGTCTTCCTGAAGTGTCCAACAGAAATAAAATGGTGCTGTAAAGAAACATAAATATCAACTTATAAATGCACTGCAGAGCATTTCAAATTCAGTTACACATTTTGCAAATACCTTCACTTATTTCAGTGATAACTACACCTGAGCATGTTCTGTGTGCCAGCACTGATGTGTTATGTGATATCTCTGGTGCTAGAATACTGAAGGAAAGGCCTCTTTCATCTGTGTTTAGGTCAGGTGCGGCTTTACTGTAAGGTGAACAGAAATAGTAAATGTGTATACAGTAAAATACATTTAAAAACAGGGCATATTTTAATTAGCCTCTAAGCACAACTGTGTAGTTCTAAATTACTGTAGCTATGCACTTATGTCTCTTTTCAATGATTCATCAGTTTTGCTCAGCTGTTCTGGAGCTGACCTTCGACTAGATTACGAGTTTTGCATTATGAGCGGCTCGGTACTAACTTGCAAGTTATTGTCACCGCTCACCTGACACCTCCGTACAGCGCTGGTATTACAGGTTTGCAGAAACCCGGTGTTAGCAGGCAATATTACAGCGTAAAGCAAAATTGAGCTCCATACCGCACTCCAATACCAGCTATGCGGTGAACTTGTTTTACGTGCTCGTGCACGATTTCCCCATAGACATCAATGGGGAGAGCAATAAAGGAGCGTAAAGCTCCGTAACCCAGCCCCATTGATTCCTATGGGGAAAGAAAATTTATGTTTACACCTAACACCCTAACATAAACCCCAAGTCTAAACACCCCTAATCTGCCGCCCCCGACATCGCTGACACCTATATTATACTTATTAACCCCTAATCTGCCACCCCCGACACCGCCACCACCTACATACAGTTATTAACCCCTAATCTGCCACCCCCGCCACCGCCACCACCTAATCTGCCGTCCCCAATGTCGCCGCCACCTACCTACACTTATTATCCCTAATCTGCCACCCCCAATGTCGCCGCCACCTACCTACACTTATTAACCCCTAATCTGCCTCCCCAATGTCGCCACCACCTATATTACAGTTATTAACCCCTAATCTGCCACCCCTAACATCACCGCCACCTACCTACATTTATTAACCCCTAATCTGCCACCCCCAACATCGCCGCCACTATACTAAAGTTATTAACCCCTAAACCTAACACCCCCTACTTTAATATAATTAAAATAAATCTAATAAAAAATTCCTATCATTAACTAAATAATTCCTATTTACAACTAAATACTTACCTGTAAAATAAACCCTAAGCTAGCTATACAATATATATTATATTTTTTTATTTTACAGGCAAGTTTGTATTTATTTTAAATAGGTAGAATAGTTAGTAAATAGTTATTAACTATTTACTAACTAACTAGCTGAAATAAATACAAATTTAACTGTAAAATAAAGCCTAACCTGTCTTACACTAACATCTAACCTTACACTACAATTAAATAAATTACATTATTTAAATCCAATTAACTAAATTACAAAAAACAACAACACTCCAAATGCCCTTTTCAGGGCAATGGGGATCTTAGGTTTATTTGGGGGGTTGGTTGTGTGAGTGGTGGGTTTTACTGTTGGGGGGGTGTTTGTATTTTTTTTTTTACAGGTAAAAGAGCTGATTTCTTTGGGGCAATGCCCCGCCAAAGGCCCTTTTAAGGGCTATTGGTAGTTTAGTTTAGGCTAGGGGGGATTATTTGGGGGGGGGGGGTATTTTGATAGGGCTATTAGATTAGGTGTAATTAGTTTAAATATCTGATAATTTATTTTTTATTTTGTGTAATTTAGTGTTTTGTTTTGTAATTTAGTTAATTGTATTTAATTAATGTAATTTATTTAATTTTAGTGTAAGGTTAGGTGTTAGTGTAACTCAGGTTAGGTTTTATTTTACAGGTAAATTTGTATTTATTTTAACTAGCTAGTTAGTAAATAGTTAATAACTATTTACTAACTATTCTACTTAGTTAAAATAAATACAAACTAGCCTGTAAAATAAAAATAAAACCTAAGATAGCTACAATGTAACTATTAGTTATATTGTAGCTAGCTTAGGTTTTATTTTATAGGTAAGTATTTAGTTTTAAATAGGAATTATTTAGTTAATGATAGGAATTTTTAATTAGATTTGTTTTAATTATATTAAAGTAGGGGGTGTTAGGGTTAGACTTAGAGTTAGGTTTAGGGGTTTATAACTTTAGTATAGTAGCGGCGACGTTGGGGCGGCAGATTAGGGGTTAATAACAGTAATGTAGGTTGTGGAGATGTTAGGGACAGCAGATTAGGGGTTAATAATATTTAACTAGTGTTTGCGATGCGGGAGTATGGCGATTTAGGGGTTAATAGTGTTTATTATAGTGGCAGCGATGTCGGGAGCGGCAGATTAGGGGTTAATATGTTTATTATAGTGGCGGCGATGTTGGGAGCGGCAGATTAGGGGTTAATAATTTTATTTTAGCGTTTGTGATGCGGGAGGGCCTCGGTATAGGGGTTAATAGGTAGTTTATGGGTGTTAGTGTACTTAGCACTTTAGTTATGAGTTTTATGCTACAGCTTTGTAGCGCAAAACCCATAGCTACTGACTTTTAGTTTACGGTATGGATCTTGACGAGATTGGCTGTACCGCTCACTTTTTGGCCTCCCAGGCAAACTCGTAATACCGGCACTATGGAAGTCCCATTGAAAAAGGACTTTTTGAAAGCTGCGGTAGTTATGCTGCGTTACGGCCAAAAAAGTGTGCAGTGCAGAAATACCTGCAGGACTCGTAATACCAGCAGCGGTAGTGAAAAGCAGCCATAATGCAAAACTCGTAATCTAGCCGATTGTGTTTAAACACTTTGCAGGGGCTTGTTTATATGAAAGCATCAATTAAATGCACTAATACATTAGAGTATTTTCTTTTTGTATGTTTATGTCCCTTTAATATAGGAACTCATGAATTCTACCGTTTTAAAACAGACAGGACAACTGGTTAACTAGACGGTACAAGCAGACCTTAGATACTGTGTCGTATCCCAGGGATGGTACAGGGCCTGTCACAATCTAATACGCCCAATTCTTGCTACAAGTATCTGTTTGATGCTGGCATGACTTACATAAAATGTACCTACCTCATCATCCTTATCCTCAGCAGCACCTCCCAAAACACTCAATATGTTTTAAATAAGGATAATTATATAACAGATGCAGAGTTTCATCATCTCTGGGCAAGAAAGTAATCTTTTTCTTTCTACAGTTTTTAGATTTATGACCCTTTGTGAACACACTATGTTTACCTGTCAATGAAGGTTCCAAAGAGTCTGATCAAGTATGATGAAATATCTAATGACCTGTTCCTTCCATTACAGTCACTAGTGCAGTTTTAGACGTACAACAACACAGTGAGCCATTAGTGCAAAGGAATCACAAAGAAAGAATGTGATACAAAGGGTACTACAAATGCTATAGTTCACAGCTACTGTGCAACTTCCAGATCATTACAATTATTATAAGCTTATTTCAGATCAAGCAGACAAAGGGAGGTATTAACACCTGATATAGAGCTAGATTTTGAGTGGCGCTCTGTTGCGAACAAGCGAAAAGTAAATGCGTTCGCTTGAGCGCAATTGAATTTAACGCTCGTCAGGATAGCATGACTTCAGAGCTCTAGTTTACTGTTATGCTTGACTAAACACATCAAAAATACATTTAAAAGTACAGTTACACTTATAACACTATCTAATAAAATTATTTTAAAAACATTGCAATAAAAAGTTATAAGGGCTCAAAGATATGAGGTCTCAGGTGTTAGAAAAAAAAAGAGGCTGCAAAGGGCTTTAACATAGCGATACATACAGTACATATTCTATACATCTCGAAATATGTATATGCATGTATATATATATATGTCTACATATGTGTACGTATGTATTTATATGCAAATATATGTATTTACAGACATATATACACATATAAACACATAAATACATATGAACACATATGAACATATATATATACATATATGTGCATTGAAGTCCTTTGCAGTCAGGTAGAAAACATGTAAAATCATATTTATACAATATAATAATTAATAAAGTATGTAACCATGTATGTACTGTAAATATTTTACATTCCTATGTTCTTCACCTAGGGGACTATGTATTTTTAAATAAATATTCATTTATATCTGTATATATCTATACCTATATATAATCACATAGATAAAAGAAGTTCACAAAGAATGAATAAGCAAGCTGTCTAAATCCTGTGCTATGACAGTATTAATATATTATCTATATAGGTATTGTGGTTAGAACAAGACTACCGTAGATAAAATCCTATGTCAGCATGAAACCAATCTCATGGGATCCAATGGAGCCCAAAAGCGAAACAACACATGTAAGGGCAAGATCGTTTCAGCCCTAAAGGTGGTCTAAATACAATACTCACTGGTCATATATAGTCACTGGTCATGTATATAGCATGTATCAAGTGTATCACAACACACTTTCAGTTCCACTTACAAGAAAATACCTCAATCCGTATAAATGATCTATTTTACATACTGGAATTTATTAAATTGTTTACAAATAGCTCCTTTACCTTTATTTTTACCTCCACATATACTAATAATTTGAGTACTGGTTATAGAAAAGCTATGCAAACAAGAGACATCAGAAGAAAAATGCCTCCCAGTGAGTGTCCCTGATTTAACTTTCAATACAAGTAGCTCTGCTGCTTGCCTGAGTACACTACTCCTTTAAAGGGACAGTCTACTCCAGAATTGCCATTGTTTAAAAAGATAGCTAATTCCTTTATTATCCATTTCCTAGCTTTGCATAACCAATACGGGTATAGTAATATACTTTTTACCTCTGTGATTACTTTGTATCTGACCCTCTGCAGACTGCTCCTTATTTCAGTTCTTTTGACAGACTTGCAGTTAAGCCAATCAGTGCTGACTCCTAGGTAACTCCACAGGAGTGAGCACATGATATCTATATGGCACACACAAACTAGCACTATCTAGCTGGGGAAAAACTGTCAACATTTTCTTCATTTTCTTCTTATCCTTTGCTGAAAACCAGGAAGGTAAGTTCAGGAGTGTGCACATGTCTACAGTACTAAATGGCAGCAGTTTGTTATACATTAGCAAGAGCAGTAGATGGCAGCGCGTTTCCCTATCAGACATGTGCACGCTACCTATCTAGATATCTCTTGCTTTATGGTCACTTCTCAGGCTAATCTTTGAATAATTCTGTCTAGATTTGTTTTAGTGTTTATGTCCTTTTGCCTAAAGGGAAGGATAAACAGCTAGGTAATATGAATTTCCTGACACTCTCATCAGCTGCAATCTGAAATGTTCCCTGTCACTACAGCTTTACCCCACCCAATAACTCAGCCATTCATACTAAATTTATACCAGTGGTCCTGAGTTCCTGGCCTAATGTACCAAACAGAACAAATGTTAACTATTACCTTGCTGGTGGCTGATTACTGGAGAAGTTCATTTCTCACCTGTGCTCAGATATGGATATCCTTTAATCTGGCCTATTATTACCTAATAATTATAGATGGAAAATACAGCTGTATAATATGTAGCTGGCAGTAAAGAGCCCAGTTTTTTCTCTGATTCTCATATCTCCATTGCTTTTCTATATTCTTCACCATATTATAGTGCTTGATTTATTAACCAGGTGCCACTATTTTAGTAGCACAAATATTTTTTTCTAGTTCTCTGCCACACTTTAAACAAATCATAATTCTCCTGAAAATCTTTAGATAGTTTTCCCTCCAGCCTCATTCATTTCTACCAGTGGGAAGACAGTGGCTGTATTTGATCGCCGCTCCAAAGAAGCATCTACTTTCCTCTTAGCTCTTTTTAGTTATATATAAAAGGAAATTATAAACGAAATAGGGGTTGACTGACACTTATTTTAGTTTCTGGGGCCCATTTATCAAAGGTCTTGCAGACTTGATCCGACAGTGCGGATCAGGTCCGCAAGATGTCGCTGAATGCGGAGAGCAATACGCTCTCCGTATTCAGCATTGCACCAGCAACTCACAAGAGCTGCTGGTGCAATGCCGCCCCCTGCAGATACGCGGCCAATGGGCCGCCAGCAGGGAGGTGTCAATCAACCCGATCGTACTCGATCGTGTTGATTTCCGGCGATTCCTGGATGAGGCGAACAGGGTTATGGAGCAGCGGTCTTTAGACTGCTGCTTCATAACTGGTGTTTTTGGCGAGCCTGAAGACTCGCCAGAAACACGGGCCCACAAGCTCCGTTCGTCCTCTGATGTTGGAGCACACCATAGGCAGTGAGAATTCTACATGTGCTTGGAGGAGGCTGAGCACATACACTCATTACTGTAGCACTATAAAGTGGTCAGCATTCATATCTTTTAAAACAGTCCCCTTTCACAGGTACTTTGCTCTACCCAATAAAAAGATAGATTTGTCTAAATGAACAGAAACAGGGTTTGAAACAGGAAATGCAAATATAAAAAGCAGCAAAAAGATGACTCCCTCACAAGTATTCCCCACATATGAAGTTTTTTGACAACCATTGCTAATTTGTAGTGTATTTGCCCTGTCCTAAGAGATAGTCAAGTGACTCATATCTGTACAGTTCTATTACTAATATTATTTATAAAGCGCTATCAGTTTGCACAGTGCTCTACAGGGGTATATTACATACAGAGACAAGGACAATACATTTTACACAACACTGAAACAAAAGGACAAGCGGATCGTGACCTTGAGCAGTACGATTGCCAGTAAATTTACTTCATACAAAGTGCACTGTTCGTTGAAAGGCTCTCAAGCTTACAATCTAAATGAAAAAAAAAAAAAAATGAAACAAAAGGGAAGCAAAAAAGCCGAGTGAGGGGCCAATTCATTGTGATGAATGAGATTTAGGTAAGCTTGTATTAAAGAACAATAAAACTCCAAGCAACAGGATTACAAAGAAACAATTACAGCTGCAAACTGGTATCTGAAACTAGAATTGACAACAATGATGTGACAAGATACAGAGCACTTATAGATAAAATGTAAGTAGCAGGATATGAAAGGGCATCTAAAAGAGGTCACAGGCAATTATCTGATCTGATGTTCTCTACTACAAAATGATACTTTTTTTGTATGATTGCACGGCCGCTCACTGACCACCAGGGAGCAAGCATTGTACTGATCATCCAACCGCACAACTGTGCACAAACAATCACATCCTGTTAGATTAATAGAGTAATATTTTAATGTGTTTAAATGGCACGTTTTCATGTGTGTGATGCATTTTTAAAAAAAAAAAAAATATCAGTTTACAAGGATTCTAAAAGAGGAACCCACATTTTTATACAAGGGATGTGTTGTAGGTGGTATACGCCACCTTTAGGAGACTGGGGCTGCTTCTGAACAACTATAAACTCATGCTGTAACTACAATAAGAATTTGTTAATTATATGACATTATCATCTACCAATGAAATACATCAAGAAACCTCTCATCTGAAAGATCATTTTCCTCTATAGTCTTTGTACTTTGGCTTTGCCTTTGACATCATTCATCATGCACACAGCAATGTTACTTATCACTGAATATTTTAGTCTCTCCTCAATATGCCCCCAAGTCAGCAAGCAGTGAATTTGTGTTAAAGGGACATTAAACACTAAATACATTTCATGCATCACAGCACAGAGGATGCACTCTCTCATCTTAACTAAAACTGGCCCTGTGCCACTGGGCATTGTAAAAAAATATATAGTTTTATGTTTAATAGCTATAAATGTAATTCATATGAGATTGTAATATTAAATGTTCTGTCACCACAATGTGTAGTTTAAAACTTTGTAATATACTTTCATTATTATTTATTGTGTCCCCTTTTCCTGTTATTTTTTTTCACTGTCCTGCTATGAACAATTAGGAACAGATATAAAGCAGGCAATACAATAGATTTAAAACAGACTAATACAAATAAGCATGTGTAGGTTTCCACACCGCCTTGTTTACACAAACTACTTCAATGCCTGGTTTATAGATCTTTTCCTAAATGTTCTCAGCAGAAGACAGCGATAAATAGAAAACTAGTTCAAACATGGCAGCGCCCATTACTTTATAGAATCTAATGTACTTTATAGAAACGAAACCTTTACACTTATATTGTTAATATTTAAACAACTAATATAATGGTAAAAATACAGCTACATATTATTCTAAGGCTAAGATTTGTTTTGAATGCATAATTATGTGTTGTGTATTTAAGTTTAATATCCCTTTAAGGGTTCTAAAATATTGATCTGCGGCCTCCATAAGTTAGGAATGTGGCCCTCACTGCCCTTGTACATGAAGTTCTGTTCTTTTTAACATGCAGTCGTGCGGCACGAAGATTATGAGTGAAAGAGAAAAATCCAATTTTGTTTAAAGAGAAAAATAGAAACATAGAATTTGATGGCAGATAAGAACCAAAAAGGTATATCAAGTCTACCCCTATTATTTCTCAGGCATTTTAAAAAAAATTACAGCCCTTGTGTCTACCAGCTCTATTGAAAGTTTATTCCCTGAATCCACGGCAATTGTTTTGTCATGCTCTTTATCCTAAATTTTGAAATAAATAAATAATAGTAAAAGATTAAAAAAACTACCCATTCCCCAGCTTTGCACAACCAACATTGATATATGAATATGCTTTATAACATTTAAACATTTCTGCCTGTTTCTAAGCCACTAAAGACATCACATTTTTTTATTTGCTTTTCACAACAGGAGACTGCTAGTTTATGTGGGCCATATAGATAATATTGTGCTCACGTGGGGCCTGCACAAGCTAAAATGCAAGTCAATAGATAATAAATAAAAAGTCGTGATCAGGGTGCTATCAAAGGTAATCACAGAGGTTAAAAGTATATTAATATAACCATGTTGGCTGTCCAAAACTGTGGAATGGGTAATAAAGGGATTATCTATTTTATTAAACAATAAAACAATTTGAGATGACTGTCCCTTTAATATAACAAAACTAATCCACCTAGAAAAATTGGGTGTATATCAGACTTCAAAGAGTTTCTGCAATTACTCTGACCATAGTGTAAATTTTCTATGGAGTAGATTTCCTAATTGTTTTCTTGCTCTCTGTGTAAATGTTTTACATTCATTTGGACTCCGGTTTACATAGCTGACAAAAGATTTTCCAGGTTAGGCCATCTCTCTCTCTGTATCAGCTGCCCTCTTCAGTCAGATGAATGAAATCACAATGCAGTGCATGGAGCTGTATTTGTAATAACCCTTCATTAGATCATTCTCTTTGTATCGTAAAACCTCTGGCTAATGAATAGATTCTCATATTACTTTCTTTAAAATTATTAATAAATCCACTGGATAATTCTGTCAAGCTGTTCTTACAGGGGGCACCCAGCAACACAATCACTTGTCTTCTGTGAAGCTAAGTATATCAGGATTTTTGTCTAAAGCTGCTGAGGCTTTTAGGAAGATTTTAAATGATTGCGTGCCAAGGTTAAGCATGAATAGAAAAACAGAGATGCATAAGCACATTAGTATGAAATAATACAAAATATAACATTTAAGTCTTCACAGCTTAAGAACCCATAACACTGAATCTCTGAGACATGATGATGTGTCTTTTTATTATTCTTCAAGAACCCAATGATTTTTTATGAAGGTTATGGCAGAAAAAAGACACAAGCTTGCTCTATATATTAAAAAAAAACATATCCTCTGCTGGAAAAAAAATGCAACAGAAACAATGTAATGGCCCCATTTACAACATTGTGTATAGAAATAAAGTAAGCTCGTGTGTCATTTTAAGCTACAAAAGCAGCTTTTTAGGTTTCTCCCCAATAATATTAATCTTGCATGCACGGTTTGTTCTTTTTATAGTAAGCAATACATAGATAAATGGGCCTTTTATTTAGATTTCCATTACTCAATTCTATAGAATATATTATAAGATATATGAGTTGATAATTATGCAGGAACATATTGAGTCGTGTACGTGTATTTTTGCTGACATTGTATTGCCATCTAGTGGACAATTGCAGCCGTGCACATGTACAAAAACATAAAATAAAAAGTAAGTCAGCTAGCTTCCAGTATTGTATCCATTCTGTTATAAAACACCACATTTTTCTATCATAATTCATAGGGCATGCAGTTTTAAACATATTTCCAATTTACTTCTGTTATTATATTGGGTTAAATCTCTTGGTATCCTTTGTTAAAAGCAGAAGGGATACAATACTGGAAGCTAGCTGGACACATCAGGTAAGCCAATGACAATAAGGAATGTATGTGCAGCCACCAATCAGCAGCTAGCTCCCAGTGGTGCTTAGTGCTCCTAAACCTACCTAGGTAGGCTTTTCAACTAAGGATACCAAGAGAACAAAGCAAATGAGATAAGATAAATATTTTGGAACGTTGTTTACCATTGCATGCACTATCTGAATCATGAAAGAAAATTGTGGGGTTGTCCCTTTAGAATGTAATGTTCTTGTAGTTTTATACATTGTAGCCACAAAATATATGCGTATTTCCTATAAAATATGCGTACGTAGCAGCACCTAGCGGTTTTATCATCATTGCTGAGATTATAAGTAGACACAGACCTTGTAAATGAGGGGTTCTTGCAAGACAACCAAAGTACTGTATATGCTGGTGGTTGGTAGCTAATATCATCTTTTTCTGCTTCTACTAATTGCCTTATATTTATTTAAATCCTTTTCCCCTCTCCTACTCCTCATGGCTTCTGCACACAGTTTCTTACTTTTGCCACTACTAATAGCACCTACAGTAGCGTTTATCTGTTGTTCTTAAATGCCAAATTGTTGCTGTTTCTTCTCACATGGGGCCCGATTATAAAAAAAAACTTGCTAGACATGTGCACAGCAGAAAAGATTGTTTTGGTTTGTTTCGGGCCGATTCGGATTTTTTTTAATTTCATTTCGAATCGATTTGGATACATTCGAATGTATTTGTTTCGGGTTCAAATAAATTCGGATGTATGCGTTTCGGATTCGATTCGTAAATTCGGTATGTGTTATGTTGATTCTGATGATTCCAAGTTACACAAACAGAATTATTTCACTGTTCTATCTCATTACATTTAATTTTTATACTGAATTGTGATTAGTCCATGGCCATTCGAATGTAACAAATAAATCCAAACTAATTTGGATTTATTTGTTACAAATGCATTCAGATTAGTTTAGTTTCGTTGCTAGTGTAATTTGGAAATTCGAATCGATTTGAATCTCCAAATTCGGCAAATTCGTCTGAATTGCGATTCGAAACGAAACACGCATGTCTATTTGCTAGCATGGAGACAAATTACACAAAACATAAACAAGCACTATATTGTAATGTATGACACTCTCCTTCACATCCATTTGCCTTTCTGAATTGTGTTTAGTGATCTCACAGTACTGATTAGAATTCTTAGCTTTAGAGAATTGGGCTCACAGTCTGGGGGCTAGTCACTGGTGAGTGACAGGACTGAAGAGTGCTCTGGACAAATAAAGAAGAGGGATCCTACAAGTATCATTTGTGGTTATTCTCATTATTAAACACTGCTAGCTATACATATATATTGCAATATGTAGGAACTACAATGCATGTATGTATAGAGCAGGAGTTTTTCCAAAATAATGTTGTGTGCTTTCTAAATTAACTACAGATAGTGGGACCAAAAATAAATAAAAGTTGTTTTGGCGTCAGTAGAAATAAACAGTTAACAGCGGCTGAGGTGGCAGGGAGCATGCTCTTCTGTCTACCAGCATGACAGGTACTACGGCTTGGTAAAAACTCATGAGAACAAAGCGCAGATGGGCAAGTAAATAAAAATATATTTATCAAACACTTTAGGCAGGATTATAAGGATGAATAAGCTGTACATGCTACAATGATTTAGATATTAGTCTAATTGTACCTCATGTTTATTGTCTTTATCATTATTTTGCTAGATTACTTCTGTCTTGATTCACTAATGTCTACACCAGAGCGGCAAGCTTCAGGCGTTGGGGTTTATTCCAATCTTTTTGAATTTGCCATTGAAACTCAAAGAACAAACATGGCTAATTTTTGGCATTCTCACTAATGATATTCCAGTCTGCCACTTTAGCACACCAAAGAAACATTATAGATAATTCCAAATGTCCAAATTTCCTACATTCACTTTAGGCAAATTAGTGAAAACAAAGCATTTCATACACCAATAAAGAAGCTTAAAAAACCAGCAAATGAGAAAAAAGGACATCCTCAAAAATGTATGATTGCAGTTTTCCAAACAATTGCATTCAGGAACAAACATTCTCATAATGAAACAAAAAATAATAATAATTATTGTGCTTATTAAAATGTAAACTTGTCATGTGAATAATTGACAGCAGAAAAAAAAGTTAACCTTTTTCATGTGTGAGATTTTTACAGTTTTCAGTAGGGTTTACAAGATAAAAAGGGAGACTGACTAAGGAATCAACAAATTTCACATAGGAAATCAACAAACTATATATAAATTATATAAATTAATGGAACACTTCCCCCCCCTCCCACACACACACTATTTTACAATTTGATACAGTTTGTACAACACAGTTATTCTCTTGCTTTCTGTAAATCCATGATTTCTATTTGTTATATAAGGCACAGTGTGAGTAAAGACATAAAACTGTCAAGATATATGAAAATGATTACTTAAAGGGACATTATACACTCATTTTTTTCTTTGCATAAATGTTTTGTAGATGATCTATTTATATAGCCCATAAAGTTTTTTAAAAAAAATGTAGTTTTGCTTATTTTTAAATAACTTTGCTCTGATTTTCAGACTCCTAACCAAGCCCCAAAGTTTTATGAGAATACCGTCAGCTACCTTCTCCAGCTTGCTCCTGTTTGTGTAAAGGGTCTTTTCATATGCAAAATAAGGGGGAGGGGAGTGTCTTATTTCCCACTTGCAGTGGGCTTTCCAGCTGCCTTTTCAACAGAGCTAAACTGAGAGCTTCTAAGTAAGTTTTTAAACAGTTTTTTTTACTGGATTTTTATATCAGTATCTGTGCATCTTATTCTTTATAGTAGTGTCTATTACATGCAGTAATATGAAAATGAGTGTATACTGTCCCTTCAAAGGGATATGAAACCCAAACTTTTTCATTCTTGATTCAGATAGAGCATTTGGTTTTAAACAACTTTCTAATTTACTTCTATTATACATTTTCCTTCATTCTCTTGGTATCTTTTATTGAAAAGCCCATTTCTGGACCACAATATGGCAGCAGTTTTGCTAGAATATTGTCAATTGAAAAAAGTTTAGAAACAAGGGAGGGTTGGCAAACTTAGTTTTCAGTCCTTTTTAATCACCCGGGTCAAACAAAGGATATATCCATAAATCCCACCTTGATCATGGCAACCCTAGTATACTGGTATGAAATTTAATGGGTTGAGATGGGCACGCAAATCCCTTTCTTTATATTTTCAATTTATATTTCAAACTCTTAAAGAGGCAATTGCATAAAAAAACAGATTAAGAGCACACATACTGTGAGATGGAAAGGATAAAAAAACACATTTCTTATTCAAAATGTGTTTTGACTACACAAAATTTGTATTGTTTTTCTTTATATTTTATTTAATTCACTTACCTGTATTCACTAACTTTCCTTTTTTTATTGCTGTTCACCTCTCTCCCGTACCTGCCTCTCCCCCTTCCCCCCCCCCCTTCCCTGCTTGTTATTTCAGACGATTAAGCACATACAGTTTATAAATCAGGTGAATGTTCCCTAATAAGCCTGCACATAATAGGCTTGGCTAGTTTTTAATATTTCCCTTAACTGGACCCATATGGAAATAAAGCTAGGGGGCCTTATATACTTATATTTTATTATTTAAACATATTTTACAAGTGCTTGACATCAGATCTGCTAGTTTATTAACCCTTTAAGTTGCTGATAACACAAGAAACGTTGAGAGGAATGTGAAACTATTTTATGAGCCGTATTTTACTGTGTTTATAATTAACACAGAGACAGCCACAGTGCTAGACCGCAAAGCATTCCTCATACATCTATAATACAAGTATATACTAAAATTGTAAGCATTCGTATCTGTGTTAGTGCCTTTACAGCAGGAAAGAACATAACGTGTGCTCAGAAATATCACTCAAATAAAAGCACTGTTATATTAAAGAGCCATTTAGCTCAAAAATATCAATACGTAGAGCAGTAAACACTATGTTAAAACAGTTAAAGGGACAGTCAAGTCCAAAAATTTTTTTTCATGATTTAAATAGAGCAGGCAATTTTAAACAACTTCCAATTTACTTTTATCACCAATTTTGCTTTGTTCTCTTGGTATTCTTAGTTGAAAGCTAAACCTAGGAGGTTCATATGCTAATTTCTTAGACCTTGAAGACTGCCTCTAATCTGAATACATTTTGACCACTAGAGGGCATTAGTTCACATGTTTCATATAGATAACATTGAGCTCATGCACGTAAAGTGACCTAGGAGTGAGCACTAATTGGCTTAACTTCATGTCTGTCAAAAGAACTGAAATAAGGGGGCAGTCAGCAGAAGCTTAGATACAAGATAATTACAGAGGTAAAACGTGTATTATTATAACTGTGTTGGTTATGCAAAACTGGGGAATGGGTAATAAAGGGATTATCTTTCTTTTTAAACAACAAAAATTCTGGTGTTGACTGTCCCTTTAAGTTTTTGTTTATTATTTTGAATGCAAAATGTTATGTTAAAGCTCTTTACATTGATATTGAAACTAGCAGACAGATAAATGTCTGTACACAACGTATCCCTGGGGATTAAAGGGACACTCAAGTCAAAATAAACTTTTATGATTCAGATAGAGCATTCAGTTTTAAGACACTTTCTAATTTACTTCCATTATCAAATTTTGCACAGCCTTTTTATATTTACACTCTTTTGGGGGAACAAGATCCTACGAGCATGTGCACAGGTTCACAGAGTATATGTATACTAGTTTGCGATTGGCTGATGTCTGTCACATGACACAAGGGGCCGTAAATTTGTCAGAAAAAAAAAATCTACTGCTTATTTGAAATTCAGAGTAGGCGTTAAATCGTCTTTTCATTATGCACTTGCTAATTATACAATTCTACTTCATTTAGTGGTTCTTTAATTGTTCATAGGCTGATAAGGACAATTCCCACTGGCATACGTTAGTACAGTTACGTATCTCCAGAAGCAAAAAGAATAAAAAGTTGTTCTATGAAGACTAGATCCCAATATTTGATTCTAAATAAAAAAATGTATGAGAAAAAACAATAATTAAAAAAAATAATTTTAGATATAACTTAAAGGGACAGTCAACACCAGAATTTTTGTTGTTTAAAAAGATAGATAATCCCTTTATTACCCATTCCCCAGTTTTGCATAACCAACACTGTTATATTAATACACTTTTTACTGCTGCGACTATCTTGTATCTAAGCATCTTCTGACCAGCCCTAATCACATGACTTTTAGTTATTTTGCATATAGTTGCATTTTAGCCAATTAGTGCAGTGTCTGCCACAATCCACGGGCGTGCTCACAATGTAATCTATATGGTTTACTTGAACTACTCTCCCCTGTTGTGAAAAGCAAATACAAAAGCATGTGATTAGAGGCGGCCTTCAAGGGCTTCGAAATTATCATATGAGCCTTCCTAGGTTTGCTCTCAACTAGAATACCAAGAGAACACAGCAAAATTGTTGATAAAAGTAAATTGGAAAGTTCTTTAAAATCACATGCCCTATTTGAAAAATAAAAGTTTTTTTTGGACTTGACTGTCCCTTTAAAGAAAACAAATAATTTAATGTCCTTTGAAAGAGACATTAAACTGAAATGTATGCACATGAAACAACACTATTTAAACATGTTCTAATTATTTTTTTCTTCCTGTTTACATGAAAAAAGTTTAACCCCTAGGCACCATTAGGACATTCCATGCCACCCTAAAAGCACTGGGCGTTAACGCCATTAGGACGGCATGAAACGTCCTAGCTTTTTTGGTGCCCTGGTTCCTCATGCTCCTTGGAAACAAATAATCAGACTGGGGGAAGTGCCTAGAATAGTAGGCAGTCCTCTATGACAGTGTTTTTCAACCAGTCTGCCGCGGCACACTAGTGTGACATGAGAGATCCTCAGGTGTGCCGCGGCAGACTGACAACAGTGTGACATATTTTTTAAAATTTTGCTTGTTTTTTATTCTGGGCCGTTTTTTTATTTTGAGTGAGATGATGACTGAGGGTAACTGCGCAGCCCCAACCCGTATTCACAATTGGAAGGAACCCCCACCCACCACAACACGTGCCTAGTGCTGGCTCTACACGCAGCAGCAGCACACAACACTTAGTTTGTAGGAGGCATAGCATGACAGCACAGTACAGTGTGTGTGTGTATATATATATATGCTGTATTAGGCTAATTTGGGATGGTGGTGTGCCACAGGATTTTTTTAATGTAAAAAAGTGTGCCACGGCAAAAAAAAGGTTGCAAATCACTGCTCTATGATCTGACGCTCACTGGCTAAGAAGGAATATTCCCATATCACTGTTTGTAGATGGTGACAAACCCCACGTGCATTAGAACAAACTGTTTTTTTCAGCACATCAGAAAGCTGAATGCATATTCTCTCTTTTAGATGCAACAAAGAAACACTACCTTAATATTCCTTCAATGTTAAATCTTATATTTTCCAAAGTAAATCTAGGCTAATGCTTCCTGTCCTTTAAATTGGCATAAAGGTGCAAAATAAAAATGTTCTAATGTGTTTGAGCACTTTAGTATTGCACTATAGATTGTATATAACTGTGTGTTTAGCCTCTGCAGCTCCAGAGAAGCCATGCACTACTGGAATCTAGCTGATTACATCTGGTGAGCCAATGACACGATGCACATATGTGTAGCCACCAATCACCAGCTAGCTCCCATTAATACAAAGCTGACCCTGAGCCTATCTGGTATGCTTTTCAACAAAAAATAACAAGAAACCAATATAAAATTGATAATAGAAATAAATTTAAATATATTGCATGCTCTCTCTGAACCATGAAAGTTTAAAGCGGCAGTAATTACAGTCAGAATAATTATTTTATGATTGAGATAGAGCATGCAATAAAAAAAAACTTTCCATTTTACCTATAATTAGCCTTGTACTCTTGATATCCTTTGTTGAAAAGCATACCTAGGTAGGCTCAGAAGCAGCAATGTGATACTGGCAGCTAGATGCTCATTGGTGGCTGCACATACAGTATATGCCTCTTCTCATCTGCTCACCTGATGCGTTCAGATAAGTCCCAGTGGTGTATTGCTGCTCCTTTAACAAAGGATACAAAGAGAATGAAGCAAATGTGATAATTAAAGTAAACAGGAAAGATCTTTAAATGTGTATGTTTATTTTGACTCAAGAAACTTGCCCAGAAGCCACAATGGACTATCCAAAGGATATTATCCGAATCTCCTCTTCTTCAAACGAAATCCTTCTGTGTCTAAACAAAGGAGGAGTTTTCAGTTCTTTATCTTATGCTTCTAACCTTCTGTGAGTGGCAGTGTATTATGTTCTAGGTGTTGGAAATATATAGATTTTTGTCTTTCTGAATATGAACATTAACACAGGTGTATCATTGTATCATGTTACAGACAGGTGTATCATTGTATCATGTTACAGACAGGTGTATCATTGTATCATATTACAGACAGGTGTATCATTGTATCATGTTACAGACAGGTGTATCATTGTATCATGTTACAGACAGGTGTATCATTGTATCATGTTACAGACAGGTGTATCATTGTATCATGTTACAGACAGGTGTATCATTGTATCATGTTACAGACAGGTGTATCATTGTATCATGTTACAGACAGGTGTATCATTGTATCATGTTACAGACAGGTGTATCATTGTATCATGTTACAGACAGGTGTATCATTGTATCATGTTACAGACAGGTGTATCATTGTATCATGTTACAGACAGGTGTATCATTGTATCATGTTACAGACAGGTGTATCATTGTATCATGTTACAGACAGTTCTTGGCACTTCTGCAAGCAAAACAATCCCATATATCTAGCTAAATCACTGCTTATTTATAACAGACATGATCCTCAAACATTTTCTTTGTTCCATCTGAAAGAGCTTTTCAGAATGTATCACAATTCTTTCTTTTTGCTTTAAAATATGGATGTTGTTGTGATGATTAAACCAACTATTTTTTTTTCTGTAGCTGTCATTCCTGTAAAGCATTGAGCAATAATGATTAAGGCATTAGTTGCTCCACTTCAGGTTACAGTCACTTTCTAATACAAATTGTTTAGTTATGCATAGTATAACATCACTGCAATACTTAGGGACAGATTTCAAATAGAGAGCTATTTAGCATTTTCTCTAACTGCGCTAGAACTTTTTGCGCATGTCGGGTTGCGCTTGTAGTACAAGTTGAAAGTAAAAAGCATTAGTCAGAATATTGCGCGCGCCATAACCTATTTCCCCATATAAGTCAACGGAGAAAAAAAAAGTGGGAAAAAAACCAACACCCCAATCTCGTGCTAACCTGAACGCATATTCACAAGTGCACTAACCTGACATAAAAATATGAATATTTCACATTCCCATATTCTTCACATAGCAGAATATGTTCTATTTATTCTTAAATACATATATCTATATATTTCTGATGTTTTTGTTGCCCAATAAACAGGGCCGTCTTTAACACAGGGCAGTCTGGTTCATACCAGACTGCTTATGTCATGTGACATGGGGGACACACACAGTCAGTCCTAATACTGTCACAAGTCAAAAGTTCTCTGCTTATATTTATTTGTGAGAAACTGTGCCAGACCGTGCCGGTGTCATGTGACATGCCAAGCTAGTGCCATGTGTTGTTTTTGGTGTGCACTGTGCAGCACTGAATGCTAAGCCCTAACTCAGCATACAGCCAATCCCACTGCATCAGAAAAGGTCCATTACCTTTACCAGGTAAGTGCTCTGGTGGTGGGGATTATTTGTGGGTAGGGCTGACTGTAGGCGCATGCAGTAGAAAGCTGGAGCGGCAAGCACGTGAGGATTTGAGCAACACTGCTCCCTTCAGTCTTGAGGCTGTGTGGCTCATCTCACACTGTATCCATGCAGCCTTGGGCAGACAGCATCCAGTCTGCTGGTAGCCTTAGCCCTGCTCTTTCTGCTGTGGCCCTAAGATCAACTAACTGAAGTTTGTTAGGGGAACAGTGCATTGTAGAAACGTGTCAGTGCACACACGCCCCTCCTCCATGCAGCATTGTCTAGTGCAGGGTGAGAGGGAACTTGTTCTTAGCAACGAAGTGACATGTGCTGCTGTGGCTGATGTATCGTGTCATGCTGATACTTCACACATTAAGGTATGTTTTATTTTGACAGGTTTTTTTTTCTCTTTGTCTCAGATTTTACAGCTTCCCATAGTAGTTCTGCTGTTCCAGTCAGTAAACTTATATTTGTTTGCACCTCCATGCTTCCTCCTCAGTCTTTACCTTGCTTTGCTCCTGTTGGCTGCCCTAAATCTCTTTAACCAGCTAACCTCACACCAGAATCACATTCAAAAGCATATTAAACTAATCCACAGTGCATGATCCACTGCTGGGCTAATAATTTAAAAATATATATATATATAAAATAAATTGATTTAGTTGTTTTTTTTGGGATGTTGGGGTGGAGAGCGAAATTTCATGGGGGATGGGCAAGAAAAAATTTCCCCAGGGTCCAGTCAATATTAATAGACGGCCCTGACAATAAAGAGAGAGAGAGAGTAAGAGAGAGATGATTATATATAGGAATAAAATACTTAGAACATGTTTCCCTATGCACAGTACATTGGAATGTGAAATATTTGAGTAAATAAATAGTTAACACACTTATTAAAAATTAATATTGTATAAATATGTCTTTACATGTTTTCATGTACTTGACTGCAAAGGGTTTATATGCACTTGTAAATATGCCTACATATGTATTTATGTGTTTATATGTGTGTGTGTATATATATATATATATATATATATAAATACATATACTGTATATATATATATATATATTTATTTATATATATATATATATATACACACAAACATCTTAAGATGTGTATATGTATGTATCTCTATGTTAAAGCCTTTGAGATCTCATATCTTTATTCCCTTTATACCTTTTTTTTCTTTTGCAATTTTGTTTTATATTTTTTCATTAGATGGTGGTTTTAAGTTTTTTGTTTGTGAGTATGAGTTGCGATTGCCTGTTTTGATTTATATTATTTGTAAAATTTGTTCAGTATGCCCCTTCATATGAAAAGGTTGGACTTATGCTTCAAACAAGCCAACTGTTCAAAATAGCCACACATTAGACAGATTAACTTACCTATCCCCAAATTATTTTATTATTATTTTTGTTTCTGTTTTAATGATGAATGTGTGGTGAATATATTCTGGAATGACAAGATAATCAAATGTTTAGTGTACCCACATTGATGCATAAGCCAGTGCATCCTTTGGAGTACATTACCGTCTGATATATACCTAATTGGGCTAGCTATAGTTTGGCATGTAAGCGCAATTTCAATACTGTTTTTCAGTAACTAGCATTTAAATAGAGTGATTTTACTTTGACTTTTTCCATGATTGTGGTTTTCCTTTCTAGCTATGAAGAGTTAAATCAGGAGGAAACTAATTTTGAAGGTTATGCTATGCTGCCCCCTTTGATCATAGAAACAATTCCAAATTGCCTTTTTTTTGTCTCTTTTTTTTTTAAAATCTTATACAGCGGAACTGCAGCATATAAAGAGTCATAAGAGATGCCATAGGCAGATAGCCTGCCACATTGATTGCTAGGAATCTTTAAGGGTAGCTGCCTGTAGCTCCTGTTAAACTAATAATAGCGAGAGTAAAGGATTTAATTATCGGGTTCTTTTGTTGTGTTTTTGCAATAAAAAAAATTAACAACTTTGCTGCCAGTGAGTTCTTCAAAACATTGCTGAATGCTCAATGGTCTGTGAGAGTGTATAGACAGGTCCAGCTCAAGATATTGTGTGGCCTGGGTCCAAGAATGAAATGATGCCCCCACCCCAGTAGTAACACTACTGATTAGCTTATCAACCTACAAGCCTGGCCTGGTCTGCCTACCTGCATGCAACCAATGCTTATGCACATTCTCACAATAAGTGGGAAGACATTTAGGGAAGAGATACACTTGTCCTACCTTGAATGTCGCCCTTAACCGGTTCTGTGTCTTTGTGCATGATGAGGTTATGCTGCTGGGAGCCTGCAAATTCCTCACGGAAACAGAGGGTAGGAATGGTCTGGGTCTGACAGTGACTGACTCAGTCCCTTAATTGCAGCCTCTTGCCAAGTGCTGCCTGGGTACGTTGGACCCACTTGTTCCCATGGTTGAGCTTGCCCTGAGTACAGACAATTTTAACAAATGCTTGTTTTGGACCAGCATCTAAATCATTGGTTTCCAAACTTGTGAGGTGCCATTTCAGCATTATTCGACACAGAGGGCTGGTGAAAAGTAGTGCTAATAGAACAAGAAATATACACTGTACTTCATATATCAATATACCTAATGAGAGGAATACTTTATCTAGATATATATACCGTTGTTTAAACAAAAACATAAAAACATACCAATATCTACTGGCCAAAATTATGCAATAAGTTGTGCTGCAGAAAACAGCTAACTAGCACATATAGATCTAGATTACAAGAGAAGCGTAATCAAAATGCAGGGTTCAATTATCTTCTACTTGGCCTCGTTCAAACAAAAACAGAATCTGGGTGGGGGACTTCCAGGCAGCGGCCATGATAGGTCGCAATATTGAGTGCTGATCCAGCTTTCCGGACTTATCTTCATAATATCACCTGTTCAAGCTGTCATCTAAGCCTGTGATATATATAATTTAACACAGGGGACATTGCTCTTCTGCCTTATACCAAGATTTACAGGATTGTTGCTAGCCCAATATACTGGAACTTACTTAGAGGTTACGACCTCTCCCAAACCCCCCCGTCTGAGCACCTACAAGCCTCAGTCGTTGCACAGTGCCATTTGTGCGCTGCTACTATTCTTGCTATACTTCAGAAGTACTTGTGGAGATGGCAGATCTAACTTTAAAGGAGATCGGGACCCTGCTTGATTCCTACCTGACCTCATCTGCTGAATCTGACCGAAGTACATTTACTACCCCAAGCCCCCACGTGGGATATCGGCCATAATTCTACGGAGGTGTTCTGCAGAGGGAGCGACACTCCGGAGCCCCAGACACTACTTCTTTTTCAGAGAGCTATGACAACGACTTAGGGGACACCTGTGAGGCCCAGAGCGAGACAAGCGGGCCTTTACGTTTTCCTCTCTACTAGCAACAAGCTTGAAGGAGCGCCCACGACTCACACTGAGAATCCTTGTGAGCCAGCAGCTGAACCGGAGACCCACATCAAGATGGGGAGATCAGGGGACACAACACTTTTTGGGGTGCAGATGCAGAGACCGCAGAACCCTACTCCACTGCACAAACCTGAGTTTGCTCCAGTTAGCATCACAGTGCTAGTATCCTCCATCTCCCAACCGCATACAACAAAAGCCTATTTTCAATTATCCTGCGATGCCTACCTTGTGCAATGGCCTTTCTATAGCCTTGAGGCCCCCTGCCTGCTGATGGCTGTGAGATCTGGAGTCGGGTAGAGATCTGGACTATAAATAGCCTGATTTGGACCCATCAGTGACTACCAAGTCTGTCAGACCATGTGTGAAGCCTTATAATGATACCCATAACGGTTGAACTGCTTGCATACTCATGAAAGGTTTGATGTACAATTGTGGCTCTGCAATACAGAGTAGTGTCTTGTTGGACTGGTGCATATTGTTAGACTGATCTTTATCTATTATTACATAGTGCATTATGGACATCAGAGACGCTACTGTACTTCTCTATGGACATCTCTTGTACGTAGCTGATGGGAAACCTGACTCTAAATACAGCTATGCATTCCTAGATAAGCGTTACTCATATTTTATGTTAGAGACCTTTCACTACTATTTAGAGAGCTCCCTTCTGTATTAAGTATTTGTAGTGTTTTGGTGTCATTATGTGCACACGTTTGCCTGGATAACCTATTAATTACCCAGATCTATGAGAGCCTAAACCTTGATAACTATTTAGGTCTCCTATAAACGCATGTACATAAGTGGGATTTGCGCAATTACTGCATTTAATATAGCCATTAATAAATTTATTCACAATCTATATGTTGCTGTTCCTTTTACCTCACCGCTTTACACTAGCATGGTGTAAAGTCTGATTAGTGACAATTGTTTTTTTCTACAGGCACAAACATAGAAAATGGATGAACTGCCGTCAAAGTATATAGATCAGATACCTTTTGCTCTAATATTTGTACCTTACAAATATCTTAATACACTACTCCTTAAATATATCCTCTGGCAGCCCCCAGTATAACCTAATAATCCGTACCTGTTACATATGGGGATAAACTAAGATATCACAGTGTTTGTCATGTGCCCGCTCTTTTTAAAGCTACAGGCAACATATCATTCTCCCAACATACGGTATTCCACGATATTTGTACCTTCTATTTTGGGTATTTGTTCATCTCTAAGCTAGATGTACCCATGTCAAAGCTTCAGTGCCACATTTATTCGTAACCAAAATTCCTCCCTTGAGTTACCCCTGTTCAAGTGGGTCCACATGTGGCCTGTCAAAGCCTGAAGGAATATACATTATTTAAAATGAGGTCCTATTCTTCCTGTTCAGTAATATGGTAAAGTTATTATATCACCCTGTGTTAAATAATCTTTTAATTCTTCTTACTGTGTTGTAACAGCATATCAACTGTAAATGTACCCTTCCCTTGTATCTACTGAACACTTTTGCTTCTTTTTGTTGTTGTATAATTTCACAACCGCAATAAAAAATAAAAAAAAATCTGGTATGACAAGTGCATGGTGCAAAATTTTAAAACTTTAACCAAAGAATGGCTAAAACCTTGTTAGCACGCCATATGCTTTTAATGAATAGAGCATAGGCTCTAGGCCATAGTTATTTCTGTCTCCTATATCTCTGGTCATATGCACTTAACTGATTAAAAAGGAATATTGCTAATACAACATCAAAGTACGGACACAAGGAGTATTTGACTTTGTAGAAGTAGAGGCTACATAAAATGTATTAAAGCGCTACATTATGGCCCACATTATGATAACAGTTTTTACTTTGTGGTATCTGTGAGATATGCTTGAAATTCATGCAACACCCATAAAGGGACAGTCAAGTCAAAATTAAACTTTCATGATTCAGATAGGGAATTACAGTTTAAACAACTTTCCAAATAACTTTTATTATCAATTTTCTTTGTTCTCTTGGTATTCTTTGTTAAAAGTTAAATCTCTATGTGGGATGGGGACATTTTGGAATTTTAATGTTTTTTTAATGTTTGATTTTAAATGTAAACTCTGCCTTTAAGTTTTTGTTTGCCATTGAATTTCCAAGTTTTTTTGTTTGTTTTTTAAATTAAAAGTGTGTGTGTGTAGAATCTTTATGTGTAATGTGTTAGTGTATAATATGTGAATAGTGTGATTTCCACTTATAGATGCTACAGAAAACAGGATACTACTGCAGGTAGTCTTTGTTTATCCAGACTACAGCACCACAGAGATCAATATCTGGGAAAATAACTCCCAAAAACCTCTAGTGGCACATTTTGCTACTGAGCATGTCTTTACTTATAATTTTATACCTTTACATCGCAGCAAACTCTACTCTTTTACGCCTAGATTTAGAGTTCTGCGTTAGCCGTCAAAAGCAGCGTTAAGGGGTTGCTTTTGGCCGCCCGCTGGTATTTAGAGTTGTCCAGGTAAAGGTGTACCGTTCACTTTCAAGCCGCAACTTTTCCATACCGCAGATCCCCTTACGCCAATTGAGTATCCTATCTTTTCAATGGGATCTTCCTAACGTCGGTATTTAGAGTCTTGGCTGAAGTGAGCGTTACACTTCTACCGACAAGACTCCTAATGCCCATGGAAAGGCTGTAGTTAAGAGCTTTATGGGCTAACACCGGTATATAAAGTTCTTAACTACAGTGCTCTAAAGTACACTAACACCCATAAACTACCTATGTACCCCTAAACCGAGGTCCCCCCACATCGCCGCCACTATAATAAATATTTTTAACCCCTAATCTGCCAATCGCACATCGCCACCACCTACATTATCCCTATGAACCCCTAATCTGCTGCCCCTAACATCGCCGACACCTACAGCCAATAGAATGCGAGCTCAATCTGATTGGCTGATTGGATCAGCCAATCGGATTGAACTTGAATCTGATTGGCTGATTGAATCAGCCAATCAGATTTTTCCTACCTTAATTCCGATTGGCTGATAGAATCCTATCAGCCAATCGGAATTTGAGGGACTCCATCTTGGATGACGTCATTTAAAGGAACCTTCATTCGGCGAGTAGGCGTTGGTTGAAGAGGATGGATCCGCGTTGGCTGAGAAGAAGATGGCTCCGCTCCGGATGAATGAAGATAGAAGATGCCGCTTGGATGAAGATGTCTGCCGGTCCGGATGTCCTCTTCTGCCCGGATAGGATGAAGACTTCTGCCGGTCTGGATGTCCTCTTCTGCCCGGCTGGGTGAAGATGACTCAAGGTAGGGAGATCTTCAGGGGGGTAGTGTTAGGTTTATTTAAGGGGGGTTTGGGTGGGTTAGAGTAGGGGTATGTGGGTGGGGGGTTTTAATGTTGGGGGGGTTGTATTTTTTTTACAGGCAAAAAAGCTGATAACTTTGGGGCATGCCCTGCAAAAAGCCCTTTTAAGGGCTGGTAAAAGAGCTGATTACTTTGTAATGTAGAATAGGGTAGGGACTTTTATTATTTTTTTTTATTTTTATTTTATTAGGGGGTTTAGATTAGGTGTAATTAGTTTAAAATTCTTGTAATATTTTTTTTATTTTCTGTAATTTAGTGTTTGGTTTTTTTTGCAATTTAGTTTAGTTTATTTAATTGTAGGTATTGGTAGCTAATTTATTTAATTAATTTAATGATAGTGTAGTGTTAGGTTTAATTGTAACTTAGGTTAGGATTTATTTTACAGGTAATTTTGTAATTATTTTAACTAGGTAGCTATTAAATAGTTAATAACTATTTAATAGCTGTTGTACCTAGTTAAAATAAATACAAAGTTGCCTGTAAAATAAATATAAATCCTAAAATAGCTACAATATAATTATTTGTGATATTGTAGCTATATTAGGGTTTATTTTACAGGTAAGTATTTAGTTTTAAATAGGAATACTTTAGTTAATAAGAGTTAATTTATTTTGTTAGATTAAAATTATATTTAATTTAGGGGGTGTTAGGGTTAGGGTTAGACTTATCTTTAAGGGTTAATACATTTATTATAGCAGCGGCAAGGTCCAGTCGGCAGATTAGGGGTTAATACTTGAAGTTAGGTGGCGGCGACGTTGGGGGGGGGCAGATTAGGGGTTAATAAATATTATGTAGGTGTCGGCGATGTTGGGGGCAGCAGATTAGGGGTTCATAGGGATAATGTAGGTGGCGGCGGTGTCCGGAGCGGCAGATTAGGGTTTAATTGTGTAATGCAGGTGTCAGCGATAGCGGGGTTGGCAGATTAGGGGTTAATAAGTGTAAGGTTAGGGGTGTTTAGACTCAGGGTTCATGTTAGGGTGTTAGGTGCAGACTTAGAGAGTGTTTCCCCATAGGAAACAATGGGGCTGTGTTGGGAGCTTAACGCTGCTTTTTTGCAGGTGTTAGGTTTTTTTTCAGCCCAAACTGCCCCATTGTTTCCTATGGGGGAATCGTGCACGAGCACGTTTTGCCAGCTTACCGCTACCGTAAGCAATGCTGGTATTGAGGGTTGAAGTGGCGGTAAATTCGGCTCAACGCTCCCTTTTTGGAGCCTAACGCAGCCCTTCAGACAACTCTAAATACCAGAGTTGTTTGGAAGCAGTGGTAGGAAAAAAAGCTGCGTTAGCTACGCAGGTCTTTACCAACAAACAAGGCTAGGAAAAACAAATTTGGAATCCAGGGAGGGATCCAAACAATAGGGGTGCGCTAAAGAAAAGTGTGAATCAGTCACTGCACAAACCGTCAGTTTGATGATTGGATCGATATTGCCAAATGGCTCCTATGAGACAAGAAGGGTGGAGTGAATGCAGCTCCGTGGTGGTTGTTGTTCCGTTGATGGCAGCTCCTCTGATCCTCGGTGTGGGGATTCTGTAGAATTAAAGTTGAAAAAGAGGGCGCCACATAGCGTAAAAAAGTTTGAGATAACTTCAAGGTAAAATGAATCAAAAATGCTTACCAAATGTAAATGCACCGTACTGTGACCGGTGCTGACAAGCCGGCTAACACTCACAGTGGTTAGTACACTGATGTCTGTGGTATACTGCGTCTGTATGCAGGTCGAGTGATTCTGTCTGACTCCTGTGTCGGATCGCTCACTTTCTTGACCAACGTGATATTGCTGTATTGGATTCACACTGCAAATAATGTGTGACACCTTGACCCTTGCAAATTACCGATAAAAGCAAAAAGGACAACCTCCGTAAAAGTTAAAAGATATTTATTCCATACAAAGTACCGCTACGCGTTTCTCGACCGTAACCGGTCGTTTCCTCAGGCATGAAATAATGGATACAATTGTTACAAAGTAAAAACCTTATATACAGGTATGTATTAAAAACGGAAGTTGTCAAAGCACCTAGAGTAACCAATAATAGCTTAGTTGATATGGTGAGTATAATTATCCCTGATTAAAAATTCAACTGTGAGTTAACCCAAAACAGACTGGTAAAAAAAATTTAATTAGACTGTTTTGTCTGAGCTCAAAAACAAAAAAAGTTAGACACACCTCTGCGGAAAACACCATTAACAGGGATTTGGTCCCAAGATCTCCCAATTAGCTCAATCTAGAATAGACAGACACAAATGTCCGCCCAACATCACTTAGAAGCACCATTAGCTTTACATCCATTGCTTCTATTTTATGAAAAGAACTACCAACAATCTGATATTGTGGACCAACCACTGTGAGTGTTAGCCGGCTTTACCAACAAAACTCTAAATCTAGCCGTTATTTTTTTACCAAACAATACAGAAGCACATACTAGACAATCAAATATCATACATTTTTAAGCAGCAGTTTTTGATTTAAGTGGGATTAGTTCCCCAAGATACAAATAATTCTACTGGACTCATTATAAGTAATGGTGAAAATATTTAAGGCATATCATTGCCTACAAGTGAAATGTTTGAAGAATGGGCAAAACATTATACTTAAATTAGCAAAATCTCAGCTGATTTTAGCTACTATCCTTAGCATTACAATGTCAGTGTTGCTTTTAAGAATTAATGGGTTCTTATAAAATCTAATAAAACTGTACACAAGAAATGTGTAGCCTGTGGGTAATATAAGATACATGACAAATACTGTGATCACTGGGTGTAAATAATTACTTTATGCCAGTATCTTGTTCTATTCATTTTAAAGTTATGCAGTCCTCTACCCTGATGAAAGGGTTAATTTACCTTTCCCATGAGATACCTGGTACAATCAAATGGGGGGGGGGCTGTCAGTTTGTGCCCCAGGTGATAAAGAGAGGAATGTGATGAGACCCAGAGGGAGGGGCGTTACGTCTGTGACATGAGGCGCGCTCTTGCGCTCCCGGCTGTGTGCTTTAGTCTGACACTCGGCTTGTTTTATGAGTTGGGAATCCCCAATGTGTGAGCTGACATTGTGTTGTCATTGCACTTCAATCTTGCCTTACCAGACATGTTACTTCAATGACTGTTTAGGTATAATCAAACAGCTCTACATACACAGCTCTACTTAAAGGGACATTCCAGCCAAAATTGGAATCATAGATGCATTTCAGTTTTGAATAGAAGCATTTTTGTAATATACACGTATTAGCAAACATGCTTTTTATAAAGGGTATAGCTGTATCAAAAGTGTATTTAAGTATGCACCGTGCACCAGCATTTTAAACACAGCACTTGGTTAGAGAGCCTAAGGTGCTTGTACCATCTGGTAATGACTCTGTTTGTTAATTCCAGACATGATACAAACTCCGCTGGCGATCTTAGCAGCTGCAGTATTTAAAATGCTGGACTGAGAATATCAAACTATGCTTCACATGCACGTGCAGAGAAAAATGCTGACACTAAAACAGATAACTTTAACTAGAAGTATTTTTGCCAATGCATGTATATTGCAAACATGTTTCTATTCAAAGAAGCAATTCATCTATGGGCATTTAAATTTTGCCTGGAATGTCCCTTTAATAACCAAACCCTGAACATTCAGCTCTTCTCATCAATTAAATACTATGCATGCATTCCTTATTACACTCTGCAGAATCACAGAAAAACAAAACGTCACTATAAACATGAAGTACAGTCACCTTTATCAGTTAATACATACAAACACAAACTCACTTGAGAACAAAAACTTCTAAGAGTGCTCTATAAGAGAGAAATAAACTCCCAGTCAATACACTATAGCAACTAACCCTCCTGCTCGGTTCTCTGGGCTCCTGGAGTGAGTCTGTAAGAAATGATGACAGTATTGGCATTCTAGTGTTATAATTAGAATATGACAGTAGACAGCAATTTGTAAAGTATATATATTAATATATATAAACACCTCTCAGAGTAATAGGGAAATACAGTTAATAAATCTAATTAAAATGGACATTAAACACAAATTTTAAACATGCTTGACAATGTACCTTCTTGTCTGACAAAAATTTTGCAATCAATGGTACAACTTTATTTTGTCAAATCAGCATACGTATATATATATATATATATATATATATATATATATATATATATACATATAGTATTTGAGAATGAATTGTTGTTTGCACGTGTGCAGTTAAAGAAGGGGGTTGAGGATAGCCCCTGCAGGATTATACTTGAGAAGTCATTAAAACAAAAACATGTATAGAACTTATGGCATTTATACAATTAAAATATATTTTTTAAAAAGTCAAATCCAAAAAACACATTCTACATAGTGCATGGCTATGGTCTTCTATGGGGTAGTGATATCTATGCACATGAAATCTTGTTCATTAAAAAAAAAAAAGCCCATATCCCTGGTAATAATTACCAGTGAAAACCCAGTGAAAGCATTTCAAATAGCTGATTTAGCCTGTGGTTTCCCAACCTATACTGAAAGTTTTTATACTGGAGTATGTTCTATAGAATAGCTTAAAGGGCCATAATACCCAAATGTTGAAACACTTGAAAGTGATGCAGTATAGCTGTAAAAAGCTGACTAGAAAATATCACCTGATCATCTCTATGTAAAAAAGAAAGATATTTTACCTCAAAAGTTGCTCAGTAGCCACATCCCATTGTGAAGGATTTCTAAGCAGCATATCAGTATGTCTGTCCCGGGACAGCCGAAGGGATGAGCCTTGTGCACTCATGTTATTTCCCTATTCAGTTTAAAGGAAGTTTACTATGAAATCTCATGAGAGTTAAGTCAAATCTCATGAGATCCCAGTAAAAGAGTTCATGAACTCAGCACTGCTGATGCTGATTGGTTGCTGTTCATTTCTTCATTTTTTTTATTTTTTTTTACCTGCAGTTGGGCTGCAGCTGAGTATAACTTTTTACACAGAACTTTCTGCTGAGCTGAGGAAATTGTGAGGTAAAATATCTTCCTTTTTTACATAGAGATGCTCAGGTAATATTTTCCTGTCAGCTTTCTACAGTTATACTGATCATCTCTATGTAAAAAAGAAAGATATTTTACCTCAAAAGTTGCTCAGTAGCCACATCCCATTGTGAAGGATTTCTAAGCAGCATATCAGTATGTCTGTCCCGGGACAGCCGAAGGGATGAGCCTCGTGCACTCATGTTATTTCCCTATTCAGTTTAAAGGAAGTTTACTATGAAATCTCATGAGAGTTAAGTCAAATCTCATGAGATCCCAGTAAAAGAGTTCATGAACTCAGCACTGCTGATGCTGATTGGTTGCTGTTCATTTCTTCATTTTTTTTATTTATTTTTACCTGCAGCTGGGCTGCAGCTGAGTATAACTTTTTACACAGAACTTTCTGCTGAGCTGAGGAAATTGTGAGGTAAAATATCTTCCTTTTTTACATAGAGATGCTCAGGTAATATTTTCCTGTCAGCTTTCTACAGTTATACTGCATCAGTTTCAAGTGATTTAGCATATGAGTATTATGTCCCTTTAAGTAAACACAGCCAGCAGAAGAGATTGCACTTTCAGTGGGGGGCATGATAGTTAAGTAATAAAATGATAATTTTCCATTGTTCTCTCTAAGGGGCCTATCTATCAAGCTCTGAATGGAGCTTGAGGCCCCGTGTTTCTGGCGAGCCTGCAGGCTCGCCAGAAACACCAGTTATGAAGCAGCGGTTTAAAGACCGCTGCTACATAACCCTGTCCGCCCGCTCTGAGTAGGCGGACAGACATCGCCACAATTCAACCCGATCGAGTACGATCAGGTAGATTGACAGCTCCCTGCTGGCGGCCGATTGGCCGCGAGTCAGCAGGGGGCGGCGTTGCACCAGCAGCTCTTGTGAGCTTCTGGTGCAATGTTAAATGCGGAGAGCTTATTGCTCTCCGCATTTAGCGAGGTCTTGCGGACCTGATCCGCAGTGTCGGATCAGGTCCTCAAGACCTTTAATAAATAGGGGCCTAAGTATTGAGCTTTGGTTTTCTAGACAAATATTAGATAAGGAAGCAAGTGTGTGTACATAAAGTGATAACATAATGAGATCTGATATTACCTGAAGCTCAACCCATTGTAATAGGCTGTGGTTTAAAAGCACAAAACCAGCTACTTCATATACACAAATAAACCGAAAAATGCAATTTCTCATAAATTTTATACTCTACAGCTGGAATAACAAGTCACTGAAAATGCATTAATATAAAAACAATTTTACAGTGTACTGTCCCTTTAACAGTGAAATATATTGTAAAGCAGTAACAATCACATAAAAAGATGGGTGTGGAAAAAGCACAAATATAAGAGAACATCATTTCGTGACCAAAACTTAACATAGTTTTAACATTGGTGAATGTCAAATTTATATCGAGAAACGAATGTGTGAAACAAATTCAAGCCATTTTTTTCTGGTAAAGTATCAGACTAAAAACCCCAACTATACTAGTGAATGGTACCCTAAGAATACCCAAAAACGTACTCGCCTTTCATCTATCGTCTCTTGAAATAACCATCCAGATATGGAAAACCTCCCAAGAGTATAACCCGCAAGAATCTAAAAAACAATTACAAAATGATCTTCCTCAAATAAAAAAGTATCATTCATACCAAATACGAAAGGAACAGAACAGGGTAAAGTCTCCTGTAAATCTGGACAAAAGACATAACATCTGATTCTGAAAACATCTGAAACCATTCTAGACAAGTCAGGTTCAGTGCAAAAATAGCTTTGCCCTGATGAGAACAAATACATAAATGTCCAGGTCTGATAATAACGAAACATCTTAGATTTTTGTCTTTGATACTATGAAATAAATAACCCTTTGAAGCAATATGGGTGCTGCTGGACTTTGTTTCTATTGATTGTGTGGGTGAGTACAGTACCCCCCAGCATGCACCTTTGCAGTGTTGCTGGACTTTCTCTTGTGTATATACAGTAGATATGTGCATGGCGAAAAAATTCGGTTCGGTTCGGATTGATTCAGATTTTTTCGAATTTCGGTTCGGAGCGATTCGAATTCTGAAAAATTTGAATCAATTCGGTTCGGATTCGTTTCGGATTGAAATAAATTTGGCTCGATTCGGAAATTCGGAATTCGGTGGGATGTGCTGTGTATTAGACTAGTATTATGTACTGTATATTAGGTGTAACCCATAGCAGAGTGATATAACCTAATATGCTGTACAATACTAGTGTAATCCATGGCCATCCGAATCTACCGAATAAATCCGAATAAATCCGAACTAATTCGGATTCATTCGGTAAATTCGGCACTATTTTAATTCGGAAATCCGAATCCCGAATTTTACGAATTCGGCCGAATTTCCGAATCGATCAGAAATGAATAGTACATGTCTAATATACAGGTCTGATAATATCCACTAAAAAAAAGCAGTCTAGCTAAAGACACCTCCCATAATGGTTTCAACATATCCAGTGTCCTCTCAGCAACTGAAATCTGTAGTGCCGTTGAAGACTGAGGTCTCTGCAAGTAATAAAAAGTACAATTTCTCTAATTTCCAAAATAATGGTTTGAATGGTGTTACAAAAAGGCAACTAAAAAGAAAATGAAGGTTCCCAAAAAGTCACAGCTATATCAAAAAGAAAGGATACAATCCAAGACCTAACAATACAAGACATTAAAGGGCCCCTCAACCCGCTATACCAGAAATAGCAGGGACTGCAGAAAACCTGCATCAACAACCTTCTATCATACTAGCAAATAACCATCACATAAAAATTCAAACTTGGAGCAAACTATGAACTGTTGACATATTGTACCAAACTTAACAAAAAAGTTGTCCAAAAGAGAAAGCTAGATGTAAGTCTTACTTCTTGCTACAAAAAAGTATATAAATGACAGGAAGTGAAAACTCTAAAATCATTCTGTCAACTAAGAAAACTGGATACATCGGGGGGTAGTTATCAAGCCGTCTACTTTTCTGGCTTCGCCGGCCCAATACGCCCGCCTAAGCTCGCCTATCTTCGCCACCGCGGACCTGAAAAAATACGCCTAAGTTATCAAATAAAGCTGTCAAAAAGCCGCGGGGCGATGAGCAGCGGACTGTGACAGTTATCACTCATCCGATCTCGCTGCCCTTCGGCTTTTTCCCAGCTTTATTGCTAGCCTGTCACTAAGCACTCACACTAAACTACACTGTTCTATCCCTATACCGGCGCCCCCGGAGCCTCCCGCAACTCAATAAAGTTACTAACCCCTAAACCGCCGCTCCTAGACCCTGCCGCAAGTCTTATAAATGTATTAACCCCTAAACCGCCGCTCCTAGACCCCGCCGCAAGTCTTATAAATGTATTAACCCCTAAACCGCCGCTCCCGGACACCGCTGCCACCTACAGTATACCTAGTAACCCCTATCCTGCCCCCCCTACACCGTCGCCCTCTATTATAAAGTTATTAACCCCTATCCTGCTGATCCCGCACCTCTCCGCAACTAAATAAATAGTTTAACCCCTAAACCGCCGCTCCCTGAACCCGCCGCAACCTATATTAAACCTATTAACCCCTATCCTGCCTCCCCTACACCGTCGCCACCTATAATAAATTTATTAACCCCTAATCTGCCTCCCCTACACCGTCGCCACCTATAATAAATTTATTAACCCCTATCCTGCCTCCCACTACGCCGCAGCCACTGTAATAAAATTATTAACCCCTAAACCTAAGTCTAACCCTAACGCCCCCCTAACTTAAATATTAATTAAATAAATCTAAATAATATTTTTATTATTAACTAAATGAATCCTATTTAAAACTAAATACTTACCTTTAAAATAAACCCTAATATAGCTACAATATAAATAATAATTATATTGTAGCTATCTTAGGATTTATTTTTATTTTACAGGTACCTTTCAATTTATTTTTACTATGTACAATAGCTATTAAATAGTTATTAACTATTTAATAGCTTACCTAGCTAAAATAAACTGAAATTTGCCTGTAAAATAAATCCTAACCTAAGTTACAATTACACCTAACACTACACTATACTTTAATAAATTATTCCTATTTAAAAATAAATACTTACCTGTAAAATAAACCCTAAGATAGCTACAATATAATTAATAATTATATTGTAGCTATCTTAGGATTTATATTTATTTTACAGGTAACTTTGTATTTATTTTAGCTAGTTAGAATAGTTATTAAATAGTTATTAACTATTTAATAACTACCTAGCTAAAAGAAATACAAAATTACCTGTAAAATAAATCCTAACCTAAGTTACAATTAAACCTAATACTACACTATCATTAAATTAATTAAATAAACTACCTACAAATAACTACAATTAAATACAATTACATAAACTAACTAAAGTACAAAAAATAAAAAAAGCTAAGTTACAAAAAATGAAAAAATAAGTTACAAACATGTTAAAAATATTACAACAATTTTAAGCTACTTACACCTAATCTAAGCCCCCTAATAAAATAACAAACCCCCCCAAAATAAAAAAATGCCCTACCCTATTCTAAATTAAATAAAGTTCAAAGCTCTTTTACCTTACCAGCCGTTAAAAGGGCCATTTGTGGGGCATGCCCCAAAGAAAACAGCTCTTTTGCCTGTAAAAGAAAAATACAACCCCCCCCCAACATTAAAACCCACCACCCACATACCCCTAATCTAACCCAAACCCCCCTTACAAAAACCTAACACTAATCCCCTGAAGATCATCCTACCTTGTCTTCACTCAGCCGAGCAGCGATGGAACCGAAGTGGACATCCGGAGCGGAAGAAGTTAATCCTCCAAGCGGCGCTGAAGAAATCTTCCATCCGATGAAGTCATCATCCAGGCGGCGCTGAAGAAAAGTCTTCAATCCGGCCGATGTCATCTTCAAAGAGGCGCTGAAGAGATCTTCTATCCGGGCGATGTCATCTTCCAAGCCGGGTCTTGAATCTTCCTTCCGCCGACGCGGAACCTCCTTCTTCACCGACGGACTACGACGAATGAAGGCTCCTTTAAGGGACGTCATCCAATCAGCCAATCAGATTGAGCTCGCATTCTATTGGCTGATCGGAACAGCCAATAGAATGCAAGCTCAATCTGATTGGCTGATTCCATCAGCCAATCAGATTTTTCCTACCTTAATTCCGATTGGCTGATAGAATCCTATCAGCCAATCGGAATTGAGGGGACGCCATCTTGGATGACGTCCCTTAAAGGAGCCTTCATTTCAGTTTTTTTTTACTAGATAGCTATTAAACAGTTAATAACTATTTAATAGCTATTGTACCTAGTTAAAATAAATTGAAAGGTACCTGTAAACTAAAAATAAATCCTAAGATAGCTAGAATATAATTATTATTTATATTGTAGCTATAATAGGGTTTATTTTATAGGTAAGTATTTAGTTTTAAATAGGATTCATTTAGTTAATAAGAGTTAATTTATTTAGATTTATTTAATTAATATTTAAGTTAGGGGGGCGTTAGGGTTAGGGTTAGACTTAGGTTTAGGGGTTAATACATTTATTATAGTTGCGGTGGGCTCCGGGAGCGGCGGTTAAGGGGTTAATACATTTATTATAGTTGAGGTGGGCTCCGGGAGCGGCGGTTTAGGGGGTAATAACTTTATTTAGTTGCGGCGGTGTAGGGGGGGACAGATTAGTGGTGTTTAGACTCGGGGTACATGTTAGGGTGTTAGGTGCAGACAGCTCCCATAGAAATCAATGGGATGTCTGGCAGCAGCGAACTTGTACTTTCGCTATGGTCAGACTCCCATTGATTCCTATGGGATCCGCCGCCTCCAGGGGTTGCGGTTTGAAAACCAGGTACGCTGGGCCGTAAAAGTGCAGAGCGTACCTGCTAGTTTTTTGATAACTAGCAAAAGTAGTGAGAATGTGCCGCACTTGTGTGCGGAACATCTGGAGTGACGTAAGAATCGATCTGTGTCGGACTGAGTCCGGCGGATCGATGCTTACGTCACAAAATTCTACTTTTGCCGGTCTCGAGCCTTTGATAACTAAGGCGTATCAGCATCGTCACAAATACGCTGCGGAATTCCAGCGTATTTGAGGTTGACGGCTTGATAACTAGGCCCCATCAATGGTGCTAAATGCAAACTATCCTGTTTAACCCTGAAAAATTTAACCAAAAAGAGAGTGGAGGTAAAATGAACATGGTTTATTTCCCTCTGAATTCTTACAGCAGATGAAAAAAGGAAAACCTTAAAGTGATTGAAAACTTTAACGAATTAAAGCCCAGTATCAAATACAGGTAGCCCTCAGTTTACGCCGGGGTTAGGTTCCAGAAGGAATGGTTGTAAATCAAAACCGTTGTAAATTGAAACCCAGTTTATTATGTAAGTCAATGGGAAGTGAGGGAGTTAGGTTCCAGGCCCCTCTCAAAATTGTCATAAGTAACACCTAATACATTATTTTTAAAGCTTTGTAATGAAGACTTGCTAGACAGCATTATAAACCTAATCAAATAATCACACAACATAGAATATATAATTAAACTAAGTTAAATGAACAAAAACATTTGCTAAACAGCATTATAAACCTAATAAAATAATCACACAACACAGACTTCACTTGCATTTTTCTGCAAACGGTTCTTTCTATGCATTCCAACATGGACTGATTTATAGACAGGAAGATCTTGTTCCTTTGAAATCTGCTCGATAGCTCAGGTCTGGCTAAACTGATTAATTTTAGCTTGCTTGGCTTTGCTCCAACACAAGTGGACAGCTCCACCTACTGGCTATTTTAATAAATGCACTTTTTCTCAATGCTTTTCAACAGCAGTCACATGACTGGAAAAAAAGGTTGTTATTCTGAAACGGTGTAAATTGAACCGTTGTAAAACGAGGGCCACCTGTAATAATCTTAAAAATAGTGGCACTTTAATTCATTAAGGTGTACAAAGATGCTTACTATTTACCTTTGCTTTATGATAAACATAACGCCGATCCAGCACCCCGCATCTGCTGCTTTCATTTGCATATAGATGACAAATCCGGCTTCCTCCAATCGTTGCATTGCCCCACAAGTTGGACGCCAAAGGGGGCACACAACGATTGGAGGAAGCCGGATTCGTCATCAATCTGCTAAAGAAAGCAGAAGCTGTGAGGTGGAGGATTGGCGATATGTTTACCATAACGCAAAGGTGAGTATTTTAAAAAATAAGATTTTTACACACAACAACCATGTGAATTAATGTTTGCTAAAAGTAGGATACAAACTGGCTTTAAACAGGGAAAGGCCTACAGTATGAACAGATAAAAATTCTTCAAACACTAAAAGAGACCCCTTAAAATTTCACTGAAAAGGGTGTTCAATGGAAAAACCCCAGATGACTTCTAACATGACAAAGATACCAAAATCAACATTTATATTGCTCAAAAGTTTTTTATAATCTCAAATAAGGGAGTCGTGATATAGCAAAGCAATAAAAAAAAGCTTGTTATCCAAATGTCACTGAACTTAGAAAATCTGTCTCCAAGCAAAAGACACCTGAATAGGAAAGTAGAATAGTTATATTTAACTTAAAGGGACAGTATACACTCATTTTCATATAACTGCATGTAATAGACACTACTATAAAGAACAAGATGCCCAGATACTGATATAAAAATCCAGTATAAAACGGTTTAAAGACTTACTTAGAAACTCGCAGTTTAGCTATGTTGAAAAGAGCATTGCAAGTGGGGGAAAAGACACTCCCCCCTCCCCCTTCTTTTGCATATGAAAAGACCCTTTACACAAACAGGAGCAAGCTGGAGAAGGTAGCTGACGGTATTCACATCAAACTTTGGGGCTTGGTTAGGAGTCTGAAAATCAGAGCAATGTTATTTAAAAATAAGCAAAACTATACTTTAAAAAAAAATCTAAGTTTATGGGCTATATAAATAGTCATCTACAAAACATATATGCAAAGAAAAAATAAGTGTATAATGTCCCTTTAAATAACCAAAATGATACTTCCTTTACCCTAAGACTAGGACTGAGAATCTCAATTTTGAGAAACAAACAGAACCCTTTCTAGAGGGATACGAGAAAATAAAGTAAGACTATTGCCTGAATAGATAGGCAGGATAAAATATTGTAACTGAAACACATTCAGTTTGTGTGGAAACCGGCTTGTCTGCCACATTAGTATAATGACAGTTGAGAAAGCCTAGACTACTACAGGAGAACAGGATAAAGGTTTCACTTAAAAACACTATGCTGGGGCGGAGTCTGGCCACGCAGGAAGATGGCCGCACATTAGGAGGACTCCTAATACCCATATAGGTTAAAAGTTATTTTTATGGCATAGTCCCTTTCCCAACCCCTCCAAATCTAGAGGTTTTTATATCTCAAATGAGAGGACACCTTTACTTGTCTACCCCACGCATCCTCTGACACGCTCCAGGCTCCAGCCCTAAGACCAGACCGCCGAGACTTTCAGGCCGTAAACAAGCTATATCACTGACTACGCAGCGGCAGCTATCCTACAAGCTCATAGACAGAGCGGACAGTGTAAGGAGGGCCCTGGCGACCTCTAAGCTGGAAAAGAGACACAGACTCGAGCGGAAGGTGTACAAAGCACTGAGTCGTTAAGGAGTAAGACGTAGGCACACTGAAAGAGCTGCAGTGAAAATACAGCAGAGCCGCAGTAGGGACACAGCCGCTTGCTCGCACGGAAAGGGAGCCGACGTCTCAAACAACCATGTGGTAAGCAAATACCTAACATAGTGCAATAACAACTCTTACCCTGTAACGAAAATATTTTGGGCTGCCAGGGAACCGCCGATGCTGCAATTGACTGCACGCTTTTATGAAGAGGGTGCTTCCCACGTGGCGAACTCCTCTGTCTCTTCCTCCTGGCACTATTAAGGCCCCTTGAGTGCACACAGAGCTGATCACAAAAATTGCTGCCACCGTTTTATAAGTGTGTGGAGACAGGGCTGATGATCCACAACACAGGGGCTTAGTTTTTCACATCACAGAAAAGGGGCACATTCAGCTTCTGAGGCTCATGAAAAATGGTAGACAATTTGATCCCTATCTAACTGCAGGGAGGCCCAATACAGGAAACCCCTTTCACATCTGGGGTGCTTACTATAGCTTTCGCTCAGCTGGGGAGCTAATAACATTATAAAACAAAGGGTTATATCTCTCAAGACAGAACAAAGTCCTCTGCCTTTCATTACACACTTTATGGGATGCCTAATAAGAGGCAGAATAAGTCTGGTAAACTCCATACCTCCAAAACACTTAATCATTATTTAAAACCAACAGAGCAAAGGTCTGTCACTCCCACGGACAATATGGC
Source organism: Bombina bombina (assembly GCF_027579735.1). Taxonomy (NCBI): domain Eukaryota; kingdom Metazoa; phylum Chordata; class Amphibia; order Anura; family Bombinatoridae; genus Bombina; species Bombina bombina. Next base: position 482,399,085 of record NC_069500.1, read on the forward strand.
TACTAAGCAGCCAAACACATCTACCCCAGGGCATCAGGAGGAGGCCTCCCTTGCCTCATATGTAACTAAGGGAGACATTCAACATTTATCCTCTAAGGAGGACATACAGGGAGTTCTTCAAGAAATGAGGAGCCTATTTGGCGATCTCGGCAAGGACTTAAGTGCCCTAGATCATAGGGTTACCACCCTGGAGGAAAGCCAGTCCTCTACCTCAACCACACTCCAAAACACCACAATTGAAATACAAAGTCAGGCGGAAAAGGTCCATTACTTAACGGAAAAACTGGGGGACTTGGACAACCGCTGCAGACGTAACAACCTTAGAATCAGAGGAATCACAGAGTCTGTCCACCGACCCAGCGATTGAGGGCTACCTTCAAGCCCTGTTTAGGGTAATTAAAATCAACCCATCTGCTGCAGAGATCCCTATTGAGAGGGCTCATAGGGCCTTACGGCCCAAACCACCCCCTAAAGCCCCCCCCCCAGGGATATTATTTTTAAATTCCGAATCCTCAGCTATAAAGACAAGGAAGAACTTTTGAAATGTGCCAGATCGAATCAGCCTATCCTTCACATGGGGGAAGAAATACAAATATTTACAGATCTTTCTCCGGTAACGCTGCAAAAGAGGAGAGAACTATCTCACATTACATCCTATCTAAAGAGAATTGGAATTCAGTATAGATGGGGTTTTCCTGTTTCCCTGATAGCCACTTGTCACAACAAAACAGTCATATACAGGCCAGGAATGGACCCACAAAGGTTTTTCAAAGATCTCTCATCACCATCTAGCAACAGTGGTGCCCTGACTGAAGGCCCAACAGAAGGGACACCCTTCACTCCTACACATACGCAGGGATTGGCCACGGACACCTGAATACTGCCATACCCCTTCGGGGTAGGGCTCAAGATCTGCAGTCATCCTTTTGTTATGGAGCCTCATCCTTTTGTTATGGAGCCTCATTAGTTACATATATCAGTTATGACTATCACATGCACCTGAGTAAATGGACGGGCTTATTTGTTACTGGACACTCTCCCTGGCCTGAAATGAGGAAGGACTTCTTCAGTACCATGACAGGTCTAAGGGTAAAGTAGCAAAGAGAATAAGTTGTATGATATATATGTTAAGTTGGACCTGTTTATGTTTTAGCTCTCATATTCTATTCTTTGATCTAATTGTATTGTTTACTGATGTTTAAATACAACAAGAGGCTAAGTTATATGATCCCCCCTGTACAGGGACTGACCTCAGACACCTGAACATTACTATACCCCCTAGGGGCAGAGTGAAGTGGTCTACTATTATCCGCTTGTTAGGGAGCCTCAATAGTTATATTTATCAGGTACGACTAAATATGCACCTGTGCGAACGAACAGGCCTATTTGTTGCTGGACACTCTCCCTGACCTGAAATAACATAATTTATGTAAGAACTTACCTGATAAATTCATTTCTTTCATATTGGCAAGAGTCCATGAGCTAGTGACGTATGGGATATACAATCCTACCAGGAGGGGCAAAGTTTCCCAAACCTCAAAATGCCTATAAATACACCCCTAACCACACCCACAATTCAGTTTATCGAATAGCCAAGCAGTGGGGTGGTAAATAAAGGAGTAGAAAGCATCAACAAAATAAATTTGGAAATAATTGTGCTTTATACAAAAAATCATAACCATCATAAAAAGGGTGGGCCTCATGGACTCTTGCCAATATGAAAGAAATGAATTTATCAGGTAAGTTCTTACATAAATTATGTTTTCTTTCATGTAATTGGCAAGAGTCCATGAGCTAGTGACGTATGGGATAGCAATACCCAAGATGTGGATCTCCACTCAAGAGTCACTAGAGAGGGAGGGAATAAAATAAAAACAGCCATTTTCCGGTGAAAAGATTAATCCACAACCCAAAAAAATAAGTTTATTTTCATAATTGAAAGAAGAAAACTTAAATCAAAAGCAGAAGAATCAAAATGAAACAGCTGCCTGAAGAACTTTTCTACCAAAAATTGCTTCAGAAGAAGCAAATGCATCAAAACGGTAGAATTTAGTAAATGTATGCAAAGAAGACCAAGTTGCTGCTTTGCAAATCTGATCAACTGAAGCTTCATTCTTAAAAGCCCACGAAGTGGAAACTGATCTAGTAGAATGAGCTGTAATTCTCTGAGGCGGAGCCTGACCCGACTCCAAATTAGCTTGATGAATCAAAAATTTCAACCAAGAAGTCAAGGAAATAGCAGAAGCCTTCTGACCTTTCCTAGGACAAGAAAATAAAACAAATAGACTGGAAGTCATCCTGAAATCTTTAGTAGCTTCCACATGATATTTCTTACCACATCCAAAGAATGCAAGGAACTTTCCAAAGAATTCTTAGGATTAGGACATAAGGAAGGGACAACAATCTTTCTATTAATGTTGTTAGAATTCCCAACCTTAGGTAAAAATTGAAAAAAAGTCAGCAAAACCGCATTATCCTGATGAAAAATCAGAAAAGGAGACTCAAAAGAAAGAGCAGATAGATCAGAAACTCTTCTAGCAGTAGAGATGGCCAAAAGGAACAACACTTTCCAAGAAAGTAGATTAATGTCCAAAGAATGCATAGGTTCAAATGGAGGAGCCTGTAAGGCCTTCAGAACCAAATTAAGACTCCAAGGAAGAGAAATTGATTTAATGACAGGCTTAATATGAACTAAAGCCTGTACAAAACAGTGTATATCAGGAAGTATAGCAATCTTTCTGTGAAATAAAACAGAAAGAGCGGAGATTTGTCCTTTCAAGGAACTTGCAGACAAACCTTTATCCAAACCATCCTGAAGAAACTGTAAAATTCTAGGAATTCTAAAAGAATGCCAGGAGAATTTATGAGAAGAACACCATGAAATGTAAGTCTTCCAAACTCTATAATAAATCTTTCTAGAGACAGATTTACAAGCTTGTAACATAGTATTAATCACTGAGTCAGAGAAACCTCTATGAATTAGAACTAAGCGTTCAATTTCCATACCATCAAATTTAATGATTTGAGATCCTGATGGAAAAACGGACCTTGAGATAGTAGGTCTGGCCGTAACGGAAGTGGCCAAGGCAGGCAACTGGACATCCGAACTAGATCCGCATACCAAAACCTTTGTGGCCATGCTGGAGCCACCAGCAGCACAAATGATTGTTCCATGATGATTTTGGAGATCACTCTTGGAAGGAGAACTAGAGGCGGGAAAATGTAAGCAGGATGATAGCACCAAGGAAGTGTCAGCGCATCCACTGCTTCCGCCTGTACATCCCTGGACCTGGACAGGTATCTGGGAAGTTTCTTGTTTAGATGAGAGGCCATGAGATCTTTCTCTGGAAGACCCCACATCTGAACAATCTTAGAAAATACATCTGGATGGAGAGACCACTCCCCTGGATATAAATTCTGGTGGCTGAGATAATCCGCCTCCCAATTATCTACACCTGGGATATGTACCGCAGAGATTAGACAGGAGCTGGATTGCGCCCAAGCAAGTATCCGAGATACTTCTTTCATAGCTTGGGGACTGTGATTCCCACCCTGATGATTGACATATGCCACTGTTGTGATATTGTCTGTCTGAAAACAAATGAACGGTTCTCTCTTTAACAGAGGCCAAAACTGAAGAGCTCTGAGAATTGCACGGAGTTCTAAAATATTTATTGGTAATCTCGCCTCTTGAGATTTCCAAACCCCTTGTGCTGTCAGAGATCCCCAAACAGCTCCCCAACCTGAAAGACTCGCATCTGTTGTGATCACAGTCCAGGTTGGCTGAACAAAAGAAGCCCCTTGAACTAAACAATGGTGATCTATCCACCATGTCAGAGAGTGTCGTACATTGGGATTTAAGGATATTAATTGTGATATCTTTGTATAATCCCTGCACCATTGGTTCAGCATACAAAGCTGTAGAGGTCTCATGTGAAAACGAGCAAAGGGGATTGCGTCCGATGCTGCAGTCATGAGACCTAAAACTTCCATGCACATAGCCACTGAAGGGAATGACTGAGACTGAAGGTGCCAACAGGCTGCAACCAATTTTAAACGTCTCTTGTCTGTTAGAGACAGAGTCATGGACACTGAATCCATCTGGAAGCCTAAAAAAGTGACCCTTGTCTGAGGAATCAAGAAACCTTTTGATAAATTGATCCTCCAACCATGTTTCTGAAGAAACAACACTAGTTGATTCGTGTGAGATTCTGCAGTACGTAAAGACTGAGCTAGTACCAAGATATCATCCAAATAAGGAAACACCGCAATACCCTGTTCTCTTATTACAGAGAGTAGGGCACCCAGAACCTTTGAAAAGATTCTTGGAGCTGTTGCTAGGCCAAATGGAAGAGCAACAAATTGGTAATGCTTGTTTAGAAAAGAGAATCTCAGAAACTGATAATGTTCTGGATGAATCGGAATATGAAGGTATGCATCCTGCAAGTCTATTGTGGACATATAATGTCCTCGCTGAACAAAAGGCAGAATAGTATTATAGTCACCATCTTGAAAGTTGGTACTCTTACATAACGATTCAAAATTTTCAGATCCAGAACTGGTCTGAATAAATTTTCCTTTTTTGGTACAATGAATAGATTTGAATAAAACCCCAAACCTTGTTCCTGAAGAGGAACTGGCATGATTACCCCCTGAAGACTCCAGGTCTGAAACACACTTCAGGAAAGCCTGAGCTTTTACTGGATTTGTTGGGATACGTCAGAGAAAAAATCTTCTCACAGGAGGTCTTACTCTGAACCCTATTCGATACCCTTGAGAAACAATGCTCCGAATCCATTGATTTTGGACAGCTCTTATCCAAATATCCTTGAAAAACCTTAATCTGCCCCCTACCAGCTGAGCTGGAATGAGGGCTGCCCCTTCATGCGGACTTAGGGGCTGACTTTGGTTTCCTAAATGGGTTGGATTTATTCCAATTTGAGGAAGGCTTCCAATTGGAAGCAGATTCCTTGGGGGGAGGAATGAGTTTTTGTTCCTTATTCTGACGAAAGGAACGAAAACGGTTAGAAGCCTTAGATTTACCCTTAGGCTTTTTATCCTGAGGCAGAAAAACTCACAGTTGAAATAATAGAATCCAACTGAGAACCAAATAAATTATTACCTTGGAAAGAAAAGAGATAGTAATCTAGATTTAGATGTCATATCAGCATTCCAAGATTTAAGCCACAAAGCTCTTCTAGCTAATATAGCTAAAGACATGGATCTAACATCAATTTTGATAATATCAAAAATAGCATCACAAATAAAATGATTAGCATACTGCCGTAAGCGAACAATGCTAGATAAGTCAGAATCCAATTCCTGTTGCACTAAATTTTCCAACCAGAAAGTTGATGTAGCCGCAACATCAGCCAAAGAAATTGCAGGTCTGAGAAGATGACCTGAATATAAATAGGCCTTCCTTAGATAAGATTCAAGCTTCCTATCCAAAGGATCCTTAAAGGAAGTACTATCTTCCATAGGAATAGTGGTACGTTTAGCAAGAGTAGAAATAGCCCCATCAACTTTGGGGATTTTTTCTCAAAACTCTATAGATTTTGCTGGTAAAGGATACAATTTTTTAAACCTTGAAGAAGGAATAAAAGAAGTACCTGGCTTATTCCATTCCTTAGAAATCATACCAGAAATAGCCTCAGGAATAGGAAAAACCCCTGGAGAAACCACAGGAGGTTTAAAAACAAGAGGACTGGTTACCTCAATACCCAAAGTAATTAACACTTCTTTTAATAAAGAATGCATATACTCTATTTTAAATAAATAAGTAGATTTGTCAGTGTCAATGTCTGAGGAAGGATCTATCTGTTATCTGCATGTAAAAGTTTATCATGACAACTATTACAAATGACATTCAGCAAAATAATTTCTACATTTTTACAGCAAATGCACTTAGCTTTGGTAGAACCAATGTCAGGCAGCAATGTTCCAGCAGAAACTTCTGAGGCAGGATCAGATTGAGACATCTTGCAAAATGTAAGAGAAAAAACAACATATAAAGCAAAATGATCTATTTCCTTATATGACAGTTTCAGGAATGGGAAAAAATACAAAATAGCATAGCCCTCTGATAGAGAAAAAGCAAGAGGCAAACATCAATGGGGTATTGAAATAATGAAAAAGTTTGGCGCCAAGTATGACGCACAACATAGCAAACATTTTTGGCGCCAAAAATAACCGGAAATGACACACTCGCGTCACTAATGACGCAACCGTGTAAAAGGTCTCGGTGTCAAGTATGACGCCGGAAATGACGAAATTGCATCATAGACGTATTTTTTTCGCGCCAAAAATATTTTCGCGCCAAGAATGACGCAATAAAGTTTAGCATTTGATGCACCCGCGGGCCTAATACCGCCCGCAATTTGCAAGAAGTAGTCAATTGAAAAAAAGACTAAACCCCAGGTAAGAAATAAATTCTTAAAAAATTTTTTAGATTCCCCAAATATGAAACTGACAATTTTTATTGTTTTAAAAGATAGATAATCCCTTTATTACCCATTCCCCAGTTTTGCATAACCAACACAGTTATTATAATATACTTTAACCTGATTATCTTGTATCTAAGCCTCTGCAAACTGCCCCTTTTTCAGTTCTTTTGACAGACTTGCAGTCTAGCCAATCAGTGCCTGCTCCCAGATAACTTCACGTGCACGAGTACAGTGTTATCCATATGAAATATGTGAACACCCTCTAGTGGTGAAAACTGTTAAAATGCAATCTGAAAAGAGGTGGGCTTCAAGGTCTAAGAAATTAGCATATGAACCTCCTAGGTTAAGATTTCAACTAAGAATACCAAGAGAACAAAGCAAAATTGGTGATAAAAGTAAATTGGAAAATTGTTTAAAATTACATGCTCTATCTGAATCATGAAAGTTTATTTTGGCCTAGACTGTCCCTTTAACGTTGCTTTGGACCCAGCTATAGACTCCTCTAGAGGGTCTTCTAATAGCCCCAAATCTGCTTTAAAATCCATTAAGACTACATAAAATAACTTAAACCTGCATGATGTTTGGAGGACACTCCACCCCTCTGGTAGGGATTACACTTTTTACTCCAACCCCCATAATTGCTATACAAGGATAGACCACATATTTACTGACTCACACGGTCTAACTATCACTGACAAATGCTCTATTGGACCTATCACGTGGTCTGATCATGCCCCTGTCTCTTGTCGAATTTCATGGCCTGATATTCCATTCTCCTCCAGGCTTTGAAGGTTAGATGATACCTTATTAGACAACCATTTAATAATAAAAGATATTCAGAAACAATTAACCGAATATTTTGATATCAACTCACAGTCCACCTCATCCTATATTACTGAATGGGAAGCACACAAATCAATAATCAGAGGACTATTTATTAAGCACAAGTCTAAACTAAATAGAATAGCTAGATAAAGACATTCTGCATTACTAAAATCTGTTGGCTCTCTGGAATTAGATCATAAAAAAGACCCTTCTAACGAAACTCTCAAAAATAAACTTCTCGACACAAGATTGAAGCTCAGACAGCACCTCACAGAAACACACCAGCGTAACACTTTATTCCTTAAACAATACTATTTCGAGGGGAGTAATAAACCTGGCAAAATCCTTGCTAGAAACATCCGTAGGAAACAGCTGAACACATATGCACACTCACTCTTGACACCTGACAACCACACAGTTAAGGACAGTGTAAAAATTGCCGCAACGTTCCGAGAATACTATAGTAGATTATATAATATAGACAGCAACCAAACTACTGACACCACAACCTTATTCCCTGAGGCGCTTAATAAATACTTTGCAGGATTAACTTTACCAACCTTAGACGTAGATGGGGTTGGTGCCCTTTCTGCTCCAATCTCCTTAGAGGAGATATCACGTGCCATTAAGGATATGCCATCGGGCAAAAGCCCGGGACCAGATGGCCTCACTTCAAGATATTACAAAAAGTTTCAGGGAACTCTCTCAACCCATTTGCAATGCCTTTTTAATAATCTCCGAGAAGACCACACATTGACGGAGACCTTGCTAGAGGCTCAAATCACTGTCATCGCTAAGCCAGGAAAACCGGCGGATAGGCCAGGGAATTTTAGCCCCATCTCTCTTATCAATCATGATATGAAACTATTGGCCAAAATCCTAGCTAATAGGCTTAATAAAAACATCACAGGATTAATATATCATGACCAGGTAGGCTTTGTTCCCTGGAGAGAGGCAAGGGACAACACCACTAAAATTATCCAACTAATCAACCATGCTAGGGTCTCCAGTGTTCCTATGGCGCTCTTCTCCACTGACGCGGAAAAGGCCTTCTATAGGGTAGGATGGCCTTTCCTGTGACGGGCGATGAGTGAGATGGTATTACCAAGGGAATTCCTAAATATGACTATGGCACTATACTCTAGACCAAACGCTAGGGTTAGGGTAAATTGCATGCTCTCAGACAGTTTCTGCATTAGCAATGGCACGCAACAAGGCTGCCCTTTATCACCATTGCTTTTTGCAATCTCTATAGAGGTTTTAGCCCAAAACATCAGACACAATACTAGAATCTCGGGCATAACAGTGGGTGACAGAGAATACAAACAAGCACTATATGCAGATGATATCCTTTTTTCACTATCAGCGGTCGAGACGTCTGTGCCCGAATTACTGAGGGAGCTGAAGGCATATGGGAGGGTATCCAACTTTCTTCTTAACCTTAATAAATCGGAATTAATGAATATCAATACCCAACACCAACTAATACAGAGACTTGAAAAAGATCATCATATAGCTATAGCCAAAAACAAACTGAAATACTTGGGGGTTTACCTTACACCATCACCATTAGACCTTTTTAAACATAATTTTATTTCTCTGAAAAAAGACATAGAAAAAGACCTGTCTACATGGAAAAATAAGCCTTTATCTTGCTTAGGGAGGGTAGGAGTTATTAAGATGAATGTTCTCCCTTGTATATTGTACATAATACAAGCATTACCCATCCCCCTACAGGAGGACTACCTTAACCAATTGCAGAGATTAATTGACCAAGCCAAGGCATCAAGCCAAGGGTCCCGAGGAAAACTATGTATATGACAAGGGACAGGGGTGTTTTGGGCTTCCCAAACTTAAATGCATACAGAAAAGCCATAGTATTACAACGGATTGTGGAATGGTCCCCATAACACCTTTGACAAGGCATGGGTACATTTAGATCGTCAGATCTTCTTAATCAATAACATGAGCACCTTGGCGTGGTCCTCCCCCATCAACAGACCCAAAAACTTAATCAATTACGTGATAACAACTAACGTTCTAGTTGAATGGGATAAGACTTTAGCAACTTCCACCCATATCTCGTCTAAATTCTCTCACTTGAAATTCCTGACCAGATGGTATCTTATCCCGTCAAGGCTCCACCAAATTTTTCCCACTCTGAGCAACACTTGATGGAGAGGGTGCGGGGAGGAGGGCACACTTCTCCACATATGGTGGACTTGCCCAAAATTGCAGCTATATTGGTCAGAGTTTTTCTCTACAATATCAAATATTTTACAAATACAGATCCCAGAAACTTCTGAAAGTTTATTATTTTGCTCACTACCCAAAATAAAAGACAAAATCAAGCTGGCTCTCCTGTTGATTATGTTGACGGGAGCTAAGAGACTCATCCCTAAGAAATGGAAATCCGCAGAAGCACCAACTGAGCAGGAATGGAGGCTACAGGTCTCTGAACTGCTCACTTTAGAAAGATACCACTATCTCAAAACCCATAAAATAGAATCCCATGAATATATGTTAGCAATCTGGAACAAAACAATTTAATAAATGGAGAACTATAATTATATATATTTTTTTCTCTCTCTCTTTCCCTCCTTACAAATCTTGCTCGACCTCCCTTGAGCCTTATTTCTCTTTTTATTCACTTGTACTTTCCCCCAAGAAATAATTTCTTCCTAGTACACATGGTTTTAACAAAAATCTGGAGCCCTTGGTGTGAGCTCTAGAAAGAATGAAGCCTTTTGTGAAAAAATTGAAAACTGTAATCTTTTTAAGAGGGTCTAATAAGAGGGGAGTCATTTTGTGGTGAGACCTTCTAATATCTTATTTTGATGTAACCACAACTTGATTGTTATGAAATGGGGTAAATGAACAGTGTTGGCTATTTTCCTGTCTTCTTTTTGATCACATTTACTGTAATGTTTTATTTACATCAATAAAGCTTTTTGAAAAAAAAAAAAAAAAACACTATGCTGTAAACCAGGCTGGTACTTGCAATAAAACTCATTCAGAATCCTATATTTAGTCATTTCTGCCTGTAAAGAGAATTAGGCTTGTATATACCAGTAAAAGCAATTTAATACAATTTAATAAATAGTTTCTATATATAATATTTTTTTATACACTGAACTATCAGTTCTATTAACATAATCATTCAAACCACATTATTGTAATTGTTTTACATTGCTGATGTCACACACTCCTTATGTTTACCATATACATTTTAAAAGGCAGAAAGTAAGTCAGCGTTTAGGGTATAATTAGACTAATAAACTTGAGCCACAAGGTCTTCTTACCAGGTTGGTAAAAAACAAAGTAAAAACAACTAGGCCATATCTGTAAATGAAAATTGTTTCTGTAAAAAAGGCATAACATTGTTAGCCCCTTCACACCGTAGGTAAGTTCTATGCTGTCCTAACAGCTCTGGGCTTTAATGCTGAAGGACAAAATGGAACATCCTACCTTATATGGCGTCCTGCAGCCTCCCACGTTGACACAATCAAGATCGGACTGGGGGCATGCCTAGCAGCATAGGCATTCCCCCATGATTTCATCACCGCTTTTTCTTTTTTTCCCCAAAAAAGCTTTATTGAAACAGAAATGTCATACAAGGTATACATTTATTATACTTCAATGTTGCATTATACATTCAAATCTTAATAACAATTTGAGATAACAAGAGTCTATCAATTTGATCCAGCTCGGCAACATCAAACTGCTGATGTTGCTTTTGTTCATTGTTTCTTACAGAGACAGTTGAGATGACAGTGGATTAAATAATAACAGTCATGCAACAGAAATATTCAATTGTGCCTGCTACAATACAGAGTTTTGGACACGTACTGAATCTGTACAAAGAAAAACAAAGTGATAACTATCTATTATCTATGTATGTACTATCTTCATTAACCACCTCGCGTTGATCCCCCTCTGTCTGTCTATAAGTTGTGATTATAGTAGATGGGTACTCATGTTTGTGTACCTAATGCAATGCCTTTAGCCACCTACAGGCAGTATGCCTTTATGAGTTAGTCTGTGGGGGAATGTTGTTTCCATAAGAGTGACATTAGTTTGTGTGTTTCAATGGTGCCTGATTGTAAGTGGTGGTATCTCTCCAGTTGGAGAAAGTTTTCTACTTGCGTTCTCCACTCTTCTACTGAGGGAGGTGTGCTCGATTTCCACCATTTAGGTATTAGCGTTTTGGCACTATTAATCATTAAAATGAGCAGGTGCTTGGCTATATTGTTATTGGTCTCATCACCGCTTTTGATTGAATTTTTATGATAAGTGGCCAATTTATCAAGGGCAGAATGGCCCCTGATGCCTCTGTTTCCGTGCAAGCCTTCAGGCTCGCCGGAAACAGCAGTTATGAAGCAGCGTTCTTAAGACCGCTGCTCCTTAACTGGTCCGCCTGCTCTGAGGCTGCAAACATCAATCCACCCGATCCTATACGATTGGGCTGATCGACACCCCCAGCTTGTGCAATGATAAATGCTGACAGCCGATGTTGTCGGCATTCATCGATGTCTGTCGGACATGATCCACTGAGCGAATCCTGTTGGACAGACCGATGATAAATTAGCCCCTAAGTGCTTATATGGAAGTGAAGCTCCGATGTTAACATTTTGCTGCCAGCACGCAGGGGTTAAAGGGACACTGAACCCAAATTTTTTCTTTTGTGATTCAGATAGAGCATGAAATTTTAAGCAACTTTCTAATTTACTCCTATTATCAAATTTTCTTCATTCCATCTCCGCCTGAGGATCCAAGGAACTGGAAAGATACCTGGGAAGTTTCTTGTTTAGATGTGACACCATGAGATCTATTTCTGGAAGACCCCACATCTGTACAATCTGACAAGAGAGAGACCACTCCCCTGGATGTAAAGACTGACGACTGAGATAATCCGCTTCCCAATTGTCTACACCTGAGATGGATTCCGCCCAAGAAAGTATCCATAATACTTATTTCATCGCTAAAGGACTGCGAGTCCCATCCTGACGAATTGACATACGCCACAATTGTGATATTGTCTGTCTGAAAAGGAATGAATGATTCTCTCTTAATAGAGGCCAATTCTCACGGAACACCTTTCAGAATGGCTTGATTTGATACTTCAGCCAATGGTTCTGGACTTGTGGAGTTATGTGAAAGACTCTACACACATTTTGAACCTTGTTTCCAATTTGGTTTGGAACAAGGAATATAAATGGTTGACAGTTGATGTAAAATCATTGTATTCTTCCATACCCCATGAGAAGGGAATACAGGCAATAGCCTTTTATATGGAAAAATACTATGGAGACAAAGCTGATTTTTGTAATTTTGTACTGCGGGTCACACGGTTTCTGTTACAGCACAATTATTTTGAGTTCGAGGGTGTTTTCTATCTCCAGATATGTGGCAGCGCGATGGGAGCAAAGTTTGCCCCATCATACGCCAACCTATACATGGGTTGGTGGGAGCGGTGCCACATATATGGAGATAGAAATGCCTTCGGCCAGAATATTGTGCTGTATAAAAGGTTCATTGACGACCTTCTGGTCATTTGGCAAGGGGAACAAAATGATAACTTCCTCTTGTACCTAAACTCAAATGATTTGAACTTGGGTTTTACGCATGAATGGCAAGTGGAAAAGATCAATTATCTAGACATAACTTTGTTGGGTACACATGGGAAGCCAGTAGTTACCAGTGTGTACAGGAAACCGATCACTGGTAACACACTGCTCCATGCTAAAAGCAGTCACCCGAAGAGTGTTTTCAAGGGGGTGGCAAAAGGCCAGTTCACTCGCCTTAAAAAAAACTGTTCTGACCAATCTCAATACAACAAACAGGCTGAGTCCTTGTCCACTCGTTTAAGAGAAAGAGGTTATGACACAGGGACAATTAAGGCAGCTTTTAATGCAGTGGAGAAGCTGGACAGAACAGATTTATTAAAAGGACGTGAGAGGGTAGAGCCCCTAACACATAGAGTTGGTCAGAGAAACGTCTTATTCACTACTGACTATTCTGATCAGTTTAGTGAAATTTGCAAAATAATAAGGAAACATATTCCCTTATTAAGGGCAGATGATGCCCTGTCGGATTTTTCAGTGACACATTGCAAATTCGCTTACAAGAGAGGGAAGACTATCGGTAATCTGATTGCTCCCACTAAGCTACCAAAGAGGGAAACCAATGATTCCTCATGGCTTACCTCCCATGGCATGTATCGATGCCATAACAGAACGTGTGTGGCCTGTGAAAAAGTTGATGTAGGTAATACCTTTAATTCCACAGTCACAGGACAAGTGTTTTGCAAACGGTCTTGTCTAAACTGCAGGTCCACCTTTGTGGTCTATCTTATAACCTGCAAAAGTTGTGACAAACAATATGTTGGTCTCACGACCCGTGAGATAAGATCAAGAATCAGGGAACATTTGTCTAACATTAGAATAGGAAAGGCCAGTACTCCACTCATACAGCATTTCACCCAAGTACATAATAAAAGCTCAGAGTCCTTTAGCTGGACATGCATTGAGAGGGTTACCCTCCCAGAAAGGGGTGGTGATCATGAGGCATTCCTGGGTAAAAGAGAGGTTTTTTGGATTTTTAAGCTCAAAACCCAGTACCCAGGAGGCCTCAATTCGGATTACGACCTTATAAATTTCTGGCAGTAAAAAAAACTATTAGGATTGATGGGCCCAACTCTCTGTATATATGTATGTATATACATTTATGTATTTATGTATATATATATATATATATATATATATATATATATATAGCAATTTCATTGAGGTTAACTGATCTGAATTATGACAGAATAATAATAATAATAATAATAATAATAATAAGGCAAATTCACTCTCAGAGCACCGCAATTACTATCCCTCCTAACACACAATTTTTTGTTACAGTTCATCTTAAGTATTCCATCAGTGAGATGTTTTCATTCTTTTATTCATCCATTCTTTCCTAGTCCCCATCCATCCCTTTGACATACTAGTATATGGTACAATCACCTATTTAGTAATGCATTAGGTTTTACATGTTCATTATAGTACTAAGTATTTAGTGAACGATATGAGAGTTTAGGAACATAATTAATTTAACGCTTTAAATATACACACAGGTTTTGGAACTTAATGTTTCAATTCTACTATGTCTGAAGGAGAATTAAAAAGCTTGGTACTGTAGTCATAGACACAACAAGTTAGTAAAGTGTTATATTACTTATTTTACTTATAATCTAGTCAAGTCCATTGGTGTAGGCAACATTGAATTCAGTATTTTGCACACAAGGGGTTAATTTGAATAGGTGTAACTAATTACTGATTAAGTTTTGTACCTATCAGAGGCAATATATTGTTTTAAATGGTGTGTTTTTATTGAGAAAGCTAGCAGCTACGAATACAGCAACAGCCGAAACGCGTCAGCTTGTGCTTTCTATGTGCTGACAAAACGACTTTGTACCCTTTGTGGGTCTGGGTTACAGACCCTTTTTAAGTGAAGCTTAATAAAGTTGAACTTTGTTTTAAACGTAACCGGCTCCCGTTTGGTGCTCCTCATATGCACTTGTTCTACCAATTCTGAAGAGCCCTGAAATAGCACAGAGTTCTAAAATATTGATTGGAAATCTCACCTTTTGAAGTTACCAAACCCCTTGTGCTGTCAGAGACCCTCAGACGTACTGTTAGGTAAAATCAGCCAATAGGATTTTTCCTACCTTAATTCCGATTGGCTGATAGAATCCTATCAGCCACTCGGAATTCAAGGGACGCCATCTTGGATGATGTCCCTTAAAGGAACCTTCATTCGTTAGGACGCCGTTTGAAGAGGATGGATAGAAGATTGCTCCACTCTGGAAGGATGAAGATAGAAGATGCAGCCTGGATGAAGCCTTCTGCCGTCTGGAGGACCTCTTGTGCCCGGCTGGGTGAAGACGGCTCAAGGTAGGGAGATCTTCAGGGGGTTAGAGTTAGGTTTTTTAAGGGGGGATTGGGTGGGTTTTAGAGTAGGGGTGTGTGGGTGGTGGGTTTTAATGTTTGGGGTCTATTGTATTTTTCTTTTACAGGTAAAAGAGCTGATTACTTTTGTAATTTAGTATAGGGTAGGGAAATTTTATTATTTTGGGGGGCTTTTTTATTTTATTAGGGGGATTAGATTAGGTGTAATTAGTTTAAAATTATTGTAATTCTTTTTTTATTTTCTGTAATTTAGTTTATTGAATTTAATTGTAATTAATTGTAGGTAGATTAGGTAATTTATTCAATGATAGTGTAGTGTTAGGTGTAATTGAAACTTAGGTTAGGATTTATTTTACAGGTAATTTTGTACTTATTTTAGCTAGGTAGTTATTAAATAGTTAATAACTATTTAATAACTATTGTACCTAGTTAAAATAAATACAAAGTTGCCTGTAAAATAAATATAAATCCTAAGCTAGCTACAATATAACTATTAGTTATATTGTAGCTAACTTACGGCTAGATTTAGAGTTTGGCGTTAGCCGTCAAAACCAGTGGAGGCTCCTAATGCTGGTTTTGGGCTACCGCTGGTATTTAGAGTCAGTCAGGAAAGGGTCTAACGCTCACTTTCCAGCCGCGACTTTTCCATACCGCAGATCCCCCTACGCCATTTGCGTATCCTATCTTTTCAATGGGATCTTTCTAACGCCGGTATTTAGAGTCTTGGCTGAAGTGAGCGTTAGAAATCTAACGACAAAACTCCAGCCGCAGAAAAAAAGTCAGGAGTTAAGAGCTTTCTGGGCTAACGCCGGTTTATAAAGCTCTTAACTACTGTGCTCTAACGTACACTAACACCCATAAACTACCTATGTACCCCTAAACCGGGGCCCCCCCACATCGCCGCCACTCTATTAAAAATTTTTAACCCCTAATCTGCCGACCGCACACCGCCTCCAGCTATGTTATACCTATGTACCCCTAATCTGCTGCCCCTAACACCGCCGACCCCTATATTATATTTATTAACCCCTAATCTGCCGCCCCCAACATCAGCCAATCAGATTGAGCTCGCATTCTATTGGCTGATCGGAACAGCCAATAGAATGCAAGCTCAATCTGATTGGCTGATCGGATCAGCCAATCAGATTGAACTTGAATCTGATTGGCTGATTCCATCAGCCAATCAGAATTTTCCTACCTTAATTCCGATTGGCTGATAGAATCCTATCAGCCAATCGGAATTCGAGGGACGCCATCTTGGATGACGTCCCTTAAAGGAACCTTCATTCGTCGTCTAGTCGTCGGAAGAAGAGGATGGATCCGCGCCGGAGGTCTTCAAGATGGAGCCAGTCGTCATCGGCTGGAAGAACATAGAAGATGCGCCTTGGATGAAGATGTTTGCCGGTCCGGATCGACTCTTCTGCCCGGATAGGATGAAGACTTCTGCCCGAAGATGGAATTCTTTAGCCGATGCTTGGATCCAGACTTCAGCCGGAGGATGGACGTCACTCTTCAGCCCCCGCTTGGGCTTGGATGAAGACTTCGGAGGCTCTTCTGGACCGATCGGGACCCGGTGTGGTGAAGACAAGGTAGGGAGATCTTCAGGGGCTTAGTGTTAGGTTTATTTAAGGGGGGTTTGGGTTAGATTAGGGGTATGTGGGTGGTGGGTTGTAATGTTGGGGGGGTATTGTATGGGGTTTTTTTACAGGCAAAAGAGCTGAATTCTTTGGGGCATGCCCCGCAAAGGGCCCTTTTAAGGGCTGGTAAGGTAAAAGAGCTTTTCTATTTTAATTTTAGAATAGGGTAGGGCATTTTTTTATTTTGGGGGACTTTGTTATTTTATTAGGGGGCTTAGAGTAGGTGTAATTAGTTTAAAATTGTTGTAATATTTTTCTAATGTTTGATAAATATTTTTTTATTTTTTGTAACTTAGTTCTTTTTTATTTTTTGTACTTTAGTTAGTTTATTTAATTGTATTTATTTGTAGGTATTGTATTTAATTAATTTATTGATAGTGTAGTGTTAGGTTTAATTGTAGATAATTGTAGGTATTTTATTTAATTAATTTATTGATAGTGTAGTGTTAGGTTTAATTGTAACTTAGGTTAGGATTTATTTTACAGGTAATTTTGTAATTATTTTAACTAGGTAGCCATTAAATAGTTATTAACTATTTAATAGCTATTGTACCTGGTTAAAATAATTACAAAGTTGCCTGTAAAATAAATATGAATCCTAAAATAGCTACAATATAATTATAATTTATATTGTAGCTATATTAGGGTTTATTTTACAGGTAAGTATTTAGCTTTAAATAGGAATAATTTATTTAATAAGAGTTAATTTATTTCGTTAGATTTAAATTATATTTAACTTAGGGGGGTGTTAGGGTTAGACTTAGCTTTAGGGGTTAATACATTTATTAGAGTAGCGGTGAGGTCCGGTCGGCAGATTAGGGGTTAATAATTGTAGGTAGGTGGAGGCGACGTTGTGGGGGGAAGATTAGGGGTTAATAAATATAATATAGGGGTCTGCGGTGTTATGGGCAGCAGATTAGGGGTACATAGGTATAATGTAGGTTGCGGCGGTGTACGGAGCGGCAGATTAGGGGTTAATAATAATATGCAGGGGTCAGCGATAGCAGGGGCGGCAGATTAGGGGTTAATAAGTGTAAGGTTAGGGGTGTTTGGACTCGGGGTACATGTTAGGGTGTTAGGTGCAGACATAGGAAGTGTTTCCCCATAGGAAACAATGGGGCTGCGTTAGGAGCTTAACGCTGCTTTTTTGCAGGTGTTAGGTTTTTTTTCAGCTCAAATGGCCCCATTGTTTCCTATGGGGGAATCGTGCATGAGCACGTTTTTGAAGCTGGCCGCGTCCGTAAGCACCGCTGGTATTTAGAGTTGCAGTGGCGGTAAATTATGCTCTACGCTCCCTTTTTGGAGCCTAACGCAGCCATTCTGTGAACTCTAAATACCAGCGGTATTTAAAAGGCGCGGGGGAAAAAAAGCATGCGTTAGCTACGCGGGTCGTTACCGACAAAACTCTAAATCTAGGCGTTAGGGTTTATTTTATAGGTAAGTATTTAGTTTTAAATAGAATTAATTTATTTAATTATGTTAAATTAATTTCGTTTAATTTAAATTATATTTAAGTTAGGGGGGGTTAGACTTAGGTTTAGGGGTTAATACATTTTTTATAGTAGCGGCGACGTTGGGGGTGGCAGATTAGGGGTTAATAAATGTAAGTAGGTGTCGGTGATGTTAGAGACGGCTGATTAGGGGTTAATAAAATTTAACTAGTGGCGGGAGTGCGGCGGCTTAGGGGTTAATACATTTATTAAAGTGGCGGAGATGTCAGTCGGCAGATTAGGGGTTAATAATTGTAGGTAGGTGGCGGCGACATTGGGGGCGGCAGATTAGGGGTTTATAACTATAATATAGGTGGCGGCGATGTCCGGTTGGCAGATTAGGGGTTAATAATATAATGTAGGTGTCAGCGATAGCGGGGGCGGCAGATTAGGGGTTAATAAGTGTAATATTAGAGGTGTTTAGACTTGGGGTTCATGTTAGGGTGTTAGGTGCAGACTTATTTTTTATTTTCCCATAGGAAACAATGGGGCTGCGTTAGAAGCTGGACGCTGCTTTTTTGCAGGTGTTAGGTTTTCTTCCAGCCAGCTCAGCCCCATTGTTTCCTATGGGGAAATCGTGCACGAGCAAGTTTAGCCAGCTTACCGCTGACTTAAGCAACGCTGGTATTGAGGTGATATGTGGAGCTAAATTCTGCTCTACGCTCATCTTTTTGCGGCTAACGCCAGGTTTAAAAAAACCTGTAATACCAGCGTTGTCTTAAGGGAGCGTTAGAAAAAAAAGCCTCATTAGCCCCGCACCCCTGTTAACGCCAAACTCGTAATCTCGGCGAAAGAATGTTCAAATGAAAGATAAGGAGAATTTAAAATAAAAACTGTCTCTGATACAGGATCCTTTGAGCCAAAGAAAACCTTCATCAGTAGAATAAACCTAAGTATGCTGCCAGTCAGATCAAAATTAATTAAATCTTAACATTTTAAAAAAAGACCGCTCAAGTATACTTAAAGGCATAATAGCAGTCATAACCTTTATAATAAAAGCAATAGCGTGATGTTTACAGATGAAATCAAGTACATGAACTGAGTATGTAAAAACAGTAAATGTCATTGTACATGTAGAAACATTTTAAGCATAAAATAAATAAATAAATGCCACAAAATTGAGCTGAAGAAAATAACAACAGCTTAATAATAAAAAGAACACACTTAGCTTTGTAGAGTTGTGTTTCAGGGCATCATAGTTTCTACAGTAACATTAGAGTCAGGATCAGAATGAAACATCTTGCAAAATGTAACAAAAAAAGAAAAAATAATATTAGGCAAAGCATTCAATTTCCACATTGTAACAGTTTCAGTAGATAGACAATGAAATGACGCAACTCGCGTCATAACAAACGCAACTTCATACCAAAAAGCTAACTAGCGGCAACAAAGACGCAGGAAATTACGAAATTTGCGCTTTCAAAGGCGCAACTTCACGCCAAGAATGGCGCAATAAATAACAGCATTTTGCGACCTCGCGAGCCTAGATTTGCAAACAAATAAAAATTGAAAAACAAGTCAAATTAGAAAAAGACTGAACCCCAGGTAAGAAAAAAAGTTTAAATAAACTTCCCAAACATTATTCCTATACTGAAACTGTTTAGACTATAAAAGGGAAATATACATAGACCTGAGTCACTGACAAATATAAGTAAAAAACTATCGGCTAGATTACGAGTCTTGCGTTAGCCTTAAAAAGCAGCGTTAAGGGGTCCTAACGCTGCTTTTTAACGCCCGCTGGTATTACGAGTCAGGCAGGAAATGGTCTACCGCGCACTTTTTTCCGCGATTTTAGCTTATTGCAAATCCCCTTACGTCAATTGCGTATCCTATCTTTTTAATGGGATTTACCTAACGCCGGTATTACGATCGCCTAAGAAAGTGAGCGATAGACCCTCTCCTGGCAAGACTCCTACCGCAAATACTCCTACCGCATATAAAACTCAGTAGTTAAGAGTTTTACGCCGAACATAAAGCTCTTAACTAAAGTGCTAAAAGTACACTAACACCCATAAACTACCTATTAACCCCTAAACCGAGCCCCCCCCCCCCACATCGGAAACACTTAAATAAAATGTTTAACCCCTAATCTGCCGACCGGACATTGCCGCCACTTTAATAAATGTATTAACCCCTAAACTGCCGCACTCCCGCCTCGCAAACACTAGTTAAAATTTATTAACCCCTAATCTGCCGTTCCTAACATCGCCGACATCTACCTACATTTATTAACCTAACTTAAATTTAATTTAAATTAAACTAAATAAATTTACCATAATTAAATAAATTAATCCTATTTAAAACTAAATACTTACCGATAAAATAAACCTTAAGCTAGCTACAATATAACTAATAGTTACATTGTAGCTAGCTTAGGATTTATTTTTATTTTACAGGCAACTTTGTATTTATTTTAACTAGCTACAATAGTTATTAAATAGTTATTAACTATTTAATAACTACCTAGCTAAAATAAGTACAAAAGTACCTGTAAAATAAACCCTAACCTAAGTTACAATTACACCTAACACTACACTATAATTAAACTAATTACCTAAACTAGCTACAATTAATTACAATTAAATTAAATAAAATAAATTACGAAAAAAAACAAACACTAAATTACAGGGAAAAAAAAGAATTACAAGAATTTTAAACTAATTAAACCTAATCTAATCCCCCTAATAAAATAAAAAAGTCCCCCAAAATAATAAAATTACCTACCCTATACTAAATTACAAATAACCCTTAAAAGGGCCTTTTGCGGGGCATTGCCCCAAAGTAATCAGCTCTTTCACCTGTAAAAAAAAATACAATACCCCCCTAACATTAAAACCCACCACCCACACACCCAACCCTACTCTAAAACCCACTTAATCCCCCCTTAAAAAACCTAACACTACCCCCTTGAAGATCACCCTACCTTGAGCCGTCTTCACCCAGCCGGGCACAAGTGGTCCTCCAGAGGTTCCGAAGTCTTCATCCTATCCGGCCAGAAGAGGACATCCAGACCGGCAGAAGGCTTCTTCCAGGCGGCATCTTCTATCTTCATCCTTCCGGAGCGGAGCGGGTTCATCTTCAAGACATCCTCTTCATCCAACGGCCGACGACTGAATGACTGGTCCTTTAACTGACGTCATCCAAGATGGCGTCCCTTGAATCCTATCAGCCAATCGGAATTAAGGTAGGAAAAAATCCTATTGGCTGATGCAATCAGCCAATAGGATTGACCTCGCATTCTATTGGCTGATTGGAATAGCCAATAGAATGCGAGCTCAATCCCATTGGCTGATTGCATCAGCCAATAGGATTTTTCCTACCTTAATTCCGATTAGCTTATAGGATTCTATCAGCCAATCAGAATTCAAGGGACGCCATCTTGGATGACTTCACTTAAAGGACCAGTCATTCAGTAGTCGGCCATCGGATGAAGAGGATGCTCCGCGTCGGATGTCTTGAAGATGGACCCGCTCCGCTCCGGAAGGATGAAGATAGAAGATGCCGTCTGGATGAAGCCTTCTGCCGGTCTAGATGTCCTCTTATGGCCGGATAGGATGAAGACTTCGGACTCTCTGGAGGACCACTTGTGCCCGGCTGGGTGAAGACGGCTCAAGGTAGGGTGATCTTCAAGGGGGTAGTGTTAGGTTTTTTAAGGGGGGATTGGGTGGGTTTTAGAGTAGGGTTGGGTGTGTGGGTGGTGGGTTTTAATGTTGGGGGTATTGTATTTTTTTTTTACAGGTGAAAGAGCTGATTACTTTGGGGCAATGCCCCGCAAAAGGCCCTTTTAAGGGCTATTTGTAATTTAGTATAGGGTAGGGAATTTTATTATTTTGGGGGGCTTTTTTTATTTTATTAGGGGGATTAGATTAGGTGTAATTAGTTTAAAATGCTTGTAATTCTTTTTTTTCCCTGTAATTTAGTGGGGTTTTTTCATAATTTAGTTTATTTTATTTAATTGTAATTATTGTAGGTAGTTTAGATAATTAGTTTAATTATAGTGTAGTGTTAGGTGTAATTGTAACTTAGGTTAGGGTTTATTTTACAGGTACTTTTGTATTTATTTTAACTAGGAAGTTATTAAATAGTTAATAACTATTTAATAACTATTGTACCTAGTTGAAATAAATACAAAGTTGCCTGTAAAAGAAATATAAATCCTAAAATGGCTACAATGTAACTATTAGTTATATTGTAGCTATCTTAGGGTTTATTTTATAGGTAAGAATTTAGTTTTAAATAGGAATAATGTATTTAATTGTAGTTATTTTATTTAGATTTATTTAAATTTTATTTAAGTTAGAGGGGTGTTAGGGTTAGACTTAGGTTTAGGGATTAATAAATTTATTATAGTGGCGGCGGCAGATTAGGGGTTAATAAATTTAATATAGTTGCGGCAACGTTGGGGGGCAGATTAGGGGTTAATAACTATAATGTAAGTGTCGGCGATGTTGGGGGCAGTAGATTAGGGGTTCATAAGTATAATGTAGGTGATGGCTGTGTCCGGAGCAGCATATTAGGGATTAATAATATAATGTAGGTTTCAGCGATAGCGGGGGCGGTAGATTAAGGGTTAATAAGTGTAAGATTAGGGGTGTTTAGACTCGGGGTTCATGTTAGGGTGTTAGGTGCAGACATAAAATGTATTTCCCCATAGGAAATAATGGGGCTGCGTTAGGAGCTGAACGCTGCTCTTTTGCAGGTGTTAGTTGTTTTTTTCAACCAGCTCAGCCCCATTGTTTCCTATGGGAAAATCGTGCACGAGCACGTTTTGCCAGCTTACCGCTACCGTAAGCAGTGCTGGTATTGAGGTGAGATGTGGAGCTAAATTCTGCTCTACACTCACCTTTTTGCGGCTAACGCCAGGTTTAAAAAACCTGTAATACCAGCGTTACTTTAGGTGAGCAGTGAGGGAAAACTGTGCGTTAGCAACGCACCCCTGTTACCGCAAAACTCGTAATCTCACCGCATATATTTAAAACTTTATATTAATACATAAAGCGCCAAACCATAGCTGAGAGTGTCTTAAATAATGATACATACTTACCGAAAGACACCCATCCACATATAGCAGACAGCCAACCCAGTACTGACAACTAACAGCAGAGGTAATGGTATAAAAGAGTATATCGTCAATCTGAAAAAGGAGGTAGGAGATGAATCCCTACGAACGATAAAGAACCCTTGAAAAGATTTCCCATAATAGAAACCATAAAATCAATAGGCAATACTCACTTCACATTCCTCTGACAAACACTGTACTCTGAGAGGAATTGGGCTTCAAAATGCTTAGAAGCGATTATCATAGAAGAAAATCATAAAAACTAAGCACAAACTTACTTCACCACCTCCATAGGAGGCAAAGTTTGTAAAACTGAATTGTGGGTGTGGTGAGGGGTGTATTTATAGGCATTTTGAGGTTTGGGAAACATTGCCCCCTCCTGGTAGGAATGTATATCCCATATGTCACTAGCTCATGGACTCTTGCCAATTACATGAAAGAAAAAAGCTTAGATGCCTTCTAAATAAGGAGTTATCAGCCAGGCACTGAAAGATGTTTTGTCAGTGAGAAATGTCACAGGTATCACAGGCAAAATGTGGACTTGTCCACCAATCCCATAGTCTACAGTGAGCTGCTGCATGGGGCCTAGATCTTTAGCTACTATCCTGGAAGGTTCTTTTTCTTCTAACTATTTATTTGTTCAGAAGGGTTTCTCAGCATTCAGCTTTGTTGTGCAAACCTCCTTTTCTTCGCGGTACCTGTTTCTTTCTTCCTATGGTAGAATTTACAAATA
This sequence comes from Bombina bombina, assembly GCF_027579735.1. NCBI lineage: Eukaryota > Metazoa > Chordata > Amphibia > Anura > Bombinatoridae > Bombina > Bombina bombina. The sequence goes on from NC_069500.1 coordinate 482,423,233, forward strand.
CTATTAATCAGGAGATTGTGGTTCCTTTAACCCAGTGCTTTCCAAACTGTGTGTCGGGACACACTAGTGTGTCGGCAGGAGTGTGTTGGTGTGTCCCTGCTTCAGCACAAATTTTTTTAAATTTATTTATGTTTTGGTTTCTGATTTTCCGCCTGCCTGCTACGCATATCACATGGTTGACACGTGATTGATACCTTGTGGTCACAGTTCATCTTAACCAATTGGCGCAGCTCAGTGGGAACTGAAACTATTCCTATTGGCGGCACATTGGCTCCTGACTGCCCGTGTAGTCTCCTTAATTGGCTCGTGACTGCATGTGTAGTTATTGAGCAGGACAGCAATGTGTTTGAAGCGCAGGCAGTAGTCAAACGGACTCACCGAGCTCTGAGGGCGGCAGCTTAAACGCTGAGCTGAAGTCAGTGTTTTTTGCTGCTCCTGCTCTTGATATATGGATAGGAAGTGGAAACTTAAAAATGCTTGATGATGAAATGCGAGAGTCTATCTAATATTCCACCAAATATTCAGGAACTGCGTTCATCCGATCAACCTCATACATCCCATTAAAATAGTAAGTAGCTATTGGTGATGTTAAACTTTTTTTAATTATTGAACATACTTACATACTGTTACTTGTAAATGTCATTATTATATAATTTATGTATGTGTCCGTATCTCTTAAAACAAGTTAGTTTAACCTCCTGTTTGCTGGTACAACTGATTTAATTACTGTGTCGCGAAATGATGTAGGTCTAAAAGTGTGTCACCAACATGAAAAGTTTGGAAAGCTCTGCTTTAACCAATAAGCAGCTAGCTCCCAGTAGTTCATAGCTGCCCCTGAACCTACCTAGGTATGCTTTTTAACAAAAGACACAAAGCAAATTAGATCATAGAAGTAAATAGGAAAGTTGTTTAAAATGACATGCTCCATCTGAATCATGAAAGTTTATTTCTGACTTTACTGTCCCTTTAATTTTAAACATGTTAACTATTAACACGTTGCACTGTACAAACCAATCAATCCAAACACCAGGAATGTGATATCTTGAGCTGCCAAACAGTCTTTGTATTTGTCAGTTTCATTTGGATTTGGATTTTCAGGAAGTTTGTAGTTGTAGATTTGCAGCGGAGAACTTTCTGTCAGACCATTTATATACCGTTCGCTGTCTGTGCCTTAGGTTTATGAACCCCTTCTATTACCTAGAATGTGTCTTTAGCATTTTATGGCAGCAGGGTTTGCAACAATGTATACGTTTGTTACAAACATTGCTGCCATGGAGTGCTATAGACACACTCATGCTCCATAGCTTCTATGGTTTTAGTCTTCCACAAAGGATACCAAGAGAACAAAGCACAATTAATAATAGGAGTAAATTAGAAAGTTGTTTTGTTTTTCTTTGCCAAAAATTGCATGCTCTATCTACACCCTGAAAGTTAAAGTTTGCAAGCTTCATTCTCAAAGGTCCCTGGGTCTGTCAGTGCATAGAGAATTTAGCGATCAGTGTGTAGAGCATGGTAGAGAGCACTTTTACATTAAATGTAAGGCTTTATTCTGTGTCAATCACTGTAGTGGAACTGCTACAAAAATATAACAACTTCAGATTTCTCTTAATATCTCTATTTTAAATATAAATATCAGAGGGATAGCGCCTGACTTGATACCTTATAGCCTGAGGGGTAGTGTGTGCCTAGTAACCACCAATAGATAACAATGAAGAAGAGAATAGTACCCTTAGGCGCCTTACCAGATGGAGGCAAAGTAGCTGACCAAACAGACTTGAGACTATATGGAATTAAATTTTAATAATACAAAACAATAATCATGGGTCCATGCACAATACAAATAAATTGAAAATAGATAAAAACTAGACACAGAAGATGTGTGTACAAGTAAAACTGGATAAAAACGTATATATGCAATAACCAGATGCAGGATAAAAATAATTAAAAAAAACATAATTTATGCTTACCTGATAAATGTATTTCTCTTGTGATGTATCGAGTCCACGGATTCATCCTTACTTGTGGGATATTCTCCTCCCCTACAGGAAGTAGCAGAGAGAGCACCCACAGCAGAGCTGCCTATATAGCTCCCCCTAAGCTCCACCCCCCAGTCATTCAACCGAAGGCTAGGAAGAAAAAGGAGAAACTATAGGGTGCAGTGGTGACTGAAAGTTTAAAAATAAAAATATATATGCCTGTCTTAATAAACAGGGCGGGCCATGGACTCAATACATCACAAGAGAAATAAATTTATCAGGTAAGCATAAATTATGTTTTCTCTTGTAAGATGTATCGAGTCCACGGATTCATCCTTACTTGTGGGATACCAATACCAAAGCTTTAGGACACGGATGAAGGGAGGGACAAGACAGGGACCTAAACGGAAGGCACCACTGCTTGTAGAACCTTTCTCCCAAAAATAGCCTCCGAAGAAGCAAAAGTATCAAATTTGTAAAATTTGGAAAAAGTATGAAGCGAAGACCAAGTCGCCGCATTACAAATCTGTTCAACAAAAGCCTCATTTTTAAAAGCCATGTGGAAGCCACAGCTCTAGTAGAATGAGCAGTAATTCTTTCAGGAGGCTGCTGGCCAGCAGTCTCATAGGCCAAACGGATGATGCTTTTCAGCCAAAAGGAAAAAGAGGTAGCCATAGCCTCCTGACCTCTCCGCTTACCAGAATAAACAACAAACAATGAAGATGTTTGACGGAAATCTTTAGTTGCTTGTAAGTAGAACTTTAAAGCACGAACCACATCAAGATTGTGCAACAGACGTTCCTTCTTTGAAGAAGGATTAGGACACAGTGAAGGAACAATCTCTTGATTGATATTCCTGTTAGAACCAACCTTAGGGAGGAACCCAGGTTTGGTACGCAAAACCACCTTATCTACATGGAAAATAAGATAAGGGGAATCACACTGTAAAGCATATAGCTCAGAAACTCTTCGAGCCAAAGAGATAGCTACTAAAAACAAAGCTTTCCAAGATAGAAGCTTAATATCCAGGGAATGCATAGGTTCAAACGGAACCCCTTGAAGAACTTTAAGAACTAAATTTAGGCTCCATGGCGGAGCAACAGGTTTAAATACAGGCTTGATTCTGACCAAAGCCTGACTAAATGCTCGAACATCTGGGACATCTGCCAGACGTTTGTGTAGAAAAATAGACAAAGCAGATATTTGTCCTTATAAAGAACTAGCTGATAATCCCTTCTCCAAACCTTCTTGGAGAAAAGACAATATTCTAGGAATCCTAAACTTACTCCACGAGTAACCTTTGGATTCACACCAATAAAGATATTTGCGCCAAATCTTATGATAGATCTTCCTGGTGACAGGCTTTCTAGCCTGAATCAGGGTATTAATGACCGACTCAGAGAAACCACGCTTTGATAGAATCAGGCGTTCAATCTCCAAGCAGTCAGGCGCAGAGAAATTAGATTTGGATGCGTGAACAGACCTTGGATTAGAAAGTCCCGCCTCATTGGCAGAGATCATGGTAGAACCAAGGACATGTCCACTAGGTCTGCATACCAAGACCTGCGTGGCCACGCAGGCGCTATCAGAATCACCAAAGCTCTCTCCTGCTTTATTCTGGCAACCAGGCGTAGAAGGAGAGGAAATACATAGGCCAGAGTGAAGGACCAAGGCACTGCAAGAGCATCTATCAATACCGCCTTGGGATCCTGGGACCTGGACCCGTAACGAGGAAGTTTGGCATTCTGATGGGACACCATCAGATCCAATTCTGGTTCACCCCATAGCTGAATCAGCTGGGCAAATACCTCTGGATGGAGTTCCCACTCCCCCAGATGAAAAGTCTAACGACTTAGGAAATCCGGCTCCCAGTTCACTACTCCTGGGATGTGGATTGCTGAGAGATGGCAAGAGTGATCCTCTGCCCATTGGATTATTTTGGTTACCTCCATTATCGCTAGAGAACTCCTTGTTCCTCCTTGACGATTGATATAAGCTACAGTCGTGATGTTGTCCGACTGAAACCTGATGAATTTAGCCGCAGCAAGCTGAGGCCATGCCTGAAGCGCATTGAATATCGCTCTCAGTTCTAGAATATTTATCGGGAGAAGAGATTCCTCCCGAGACCATAAGCCCTGTGCTTTCAGGGAGTTCCAGACTGCACCCCAGCCTAGCAGGCTGGCATCTGTCGTTACAATGAGCCACTCTGGCCTGCGGAAACACATTCCCTGAGACAGGTGGTCCTGAGACAACCACCAGAGAAGAGAATCTCTGGTCTCCTGGTCCAGATGCAGTTGAGGAGACAAATCTGTATAATCCCCATTCCACTGTTTGAGCATACACAGTTGCAGTGGTCTGAGGTGTAGGCGGACAAAAGGAACTATGTCCATTGCCGCTACCATGAGCCCGAAGTTTTGATTTTCTGACCTCCGTCAGAAATATTTTCATTTCTACTGAGTCTATCAGAGTCCCTAGGAAGGAAACTCTTATAAGAGGGAAGTGAGAACTCTTTTTATGTTCACCGTCCACCCGTGAGATTTCAGAAAAGCCAACACAATGTCTGTGTGAGACCTGGATAACTGGAAAGTTGACACCTGAATTAAGATAAGGCGCCACTGCCATGCCCCGTGGTCGTATAACCACCAGAAGGGACCCTAGCACCCTTGTGAAAATTCTGTGAATAGGGATGTGTAGATACGCATCCTTTAAGTCCACGGTGGTCATATATTGACCCTCCTGGATCAGAGGTAGAATAGACCGAATAGTCTCCATCTTGAAAGATGGGACTTTGAGGAACTTGTTTAGAATTTTGAGATCCATGATTGATCTGAAAGTTCCCTCTTTTTTGGAAACCACAAACAGGTTTGAGTAAAATCCTAGCCCCTGTTCCTCTTTTGGGACTGGGCGGATAACCCCCATGGTATGTAGGTCTTCTACACAGCGTAAGAACACCTCTCTCTTTGGGGGGTAGTTATCAAGCCGTCAACCTCAAATACGCTGGAATTCCGCAGCGTATTTGTGGCGAGGCTGATTCGCCTTAGCTATCAAAGGCTAGAGACCGGCAAAAGTAGAATTTTGTGATGTAAACTTCGATCCGCCGGACACAGATCGATTCTTACGTCACTCCAGATGTTCCGCACACAAGTGCGGCACAATCTGACTACTTTTGCTAGTTACCAAAAAACTAGCAGGTACGCTCGGCACTTTTACGGCCCAGCGTACCTGGTTTTCAAACCGCCACCCTGGAGGCGGCGGATCCCATAGGAATCAATGGGAGTCTGACCATAGCGAAAGTACAAGTTCGCTGCTGCCAGACATCCCATTGATTTCTATGGGAGCTGTCTACACCTAACACCCTAACATGTACCCCGAGTCTAAACACCTCTAATCTGTCCCCCCCTACACCGCCGCAACTAAATAAAATGATTAACCCCTAAACCGCCACTCACGGAGCCCACCGCAAGCTACTCTATACATATTAACCCCTAAACCGCCGCTCCCGGAGCCCACCGCCACCTACATGATACCTAGTAACCCCTTATCTTGCCCCCCTATAATAAAGTTATTAACCCCTATCCTGCCGATCCCGCACCTCGCCGCAAATAAATAAATAGTTTAACCTCTAAACCGCCGCTCCCTGACCCTGCCGCAACCTATATTAAATTTATTAACCCCTATCCTGCCCCCCCTACACCGTCGCCACCTATAATACATTTATTAACCCCTATCCTGCCCCCCACTACAACGCCGCCACTGTAATAAATTTATTAACCCCTAACCTAAGTCTATCACTAACCCTAACACCCCCCTAACTTAAATATTAATTAAATAAATCTAAATAATATTTCTATTATTAACTAAGTTAATCCTATTTAAAACTTAATACTTACCTATAAAATAAACCCTAATATAGCTACAATATAAATAATAATTATATTGTAGCTATCTTAGGATTTATTTTTATTTTACAGGTACCTTTCAATTTATTTTAACTAGGTACAATAGCTATTAAATAGGTAATAACTATTTAATAGCTTACCTAGCTAAAATAAAGAGAAATGTACCTGTAAACTAAAAACTAACCTAAGTTACAATTACACCTAACACTACACTATACTTTAATAAATTATTCCTATTTAAAACTAAATACTTACCTGTAAAATAAACCCTAAGATAGCTACAATATAATTAATAATTATATTTATTTTACAGGTAACTTGGTATTTATTTTAGCTAGTTAGAATAGTTATTAAATAGTTATTAACTATTTAATAACTACCTAGCTAAAAGAAATACAAAATTACCTGTAAAATAAATCCTAACCTAAGTTACAATTAAACCTAACACTACACTATCATTAAATAAATTAACTACAAATAACTACAATTAAATACAATTACATAAACTAACTAAAGTACAAAAAATAAAAAAAGCTAAGTTACAAAAAAATAAAAAAATAAGTTACAAACATTTAAAAAAATATTACAACAATTTTAAGCTACTTACACCTAATCTAAGCCCCCTAATAAAATAACAAACCCCCCCAAAATAAAAAAATGCCCTACCCTATTCTACATTAAAAAAGTTCAAAGCTCTTTTACCTTACCAGCCCTTAAAAGGGCCTTTTGTGGGGGCATGCCCCAAAGAATTCAGCTCTTTTGCCTGTAAAAGAAAAATACAACCCCCCCAAACATTAAAACCCACCACCCACATACCCCTAATCTAACCCAAACCCCCCTTAAAATAACCTAACACTAATCCCCTGAAGATCATCCTACCTTGAGTCGTCTTCACTCAGCCGAGCAGCGATGGAACTGAAGAGGACATCCGGATCGGCAGAAGTGATCATCCAAGGGGCGCTGAATAAATCTTCCATCCGATGAAGTGATCCTCCAAGCGGCGCTGAAGAAATCTTCCATCCGGGCGATGTCATCTTCCAAGAGGCGCTGAAGAAGTCTTCTATCCGGGCGAGGTCATCTTCGAAGCCGGGTCTTGAATCTTCAGCCCGCCGACGGACTACCGACGAATGAAGGCTCCTTTAAGGGACGTCATCCAAGATGGCGTCCCTTCAATTCCGATTGGCTGATAGGATTCTATCAGCCAATCGGAATCAAGGTAGGAAAAATCTGATTGGCTGATTGAATCAGCCAATCAGATTCAAGTTCAATCCGATTGGCTGATCCAGTCAGCCAATCAGATTGAGCTTGCATTCTATTGGCTGATCGGAACAGCCAATAGAATGCGAGCTCAATCTGATTGGCTGACTGGATCAGCCAATCGGATTGAACTTGAATCTGATTGGCTGATTCAATCAGCCAATCAGATTTTTCCTACCTTAGTTCCGATTGGCTGATAGAATCCTATCAGCCAATCGGAATTGAAGGGACACCATCTTGGATGATGTCCCATAAAGGAGCCTTCATTCGTCGGCAGTCCGTCGGGAAAGAAGGATGTTCCGCGACGGCGGGATGAAGATTCAAGACCCGGCTTCGAAGATGACCTCGCCCGGATAGCAGACTTCTTCAGCGCCTCTTGGAAGATGACATCGCCCGGATGGAAGATTTCTTCAGCGCCGCTTGGAGGATCACTTCATCGGATGGAAGATTTCGTCAGCACCCCTTGGATGATCACTTCTGCCGGTCCGGATGTCCTCTTCAGTTCCATCGGTGGCTCGGCTGAGTGAAGACGACTAAAGGTAGGATGATCTTCAGGGGATTAGTGTTAGGTTATTTTAAGGGGGGTTTGGGTTAGATTAGGGGTATGTGGGTGGTGGGTTTTAATGTTGGGGGGGTTGTATTTTTCTTTTACAGGCAAAAGAGCTGAATTCTTTGGGGCATGCCCCCACAAAAGGCCCTTTTAAGGGCTGGTAAGGTAAAATAGCTTTGAACTTTTTTAATGTAGAATAGGGTAGGGCATTTTTTTATTTTGGGGGGGTTTGTTATTTTATTAGGGGGCTTAGATTAGGTGTAAGTAGCTTAAAATTGTTGTAATATTTTTTTTAAATGTTTGTAACTTATTTTTTTTATTTTTTGTAACTTAGCTTTTTTATTTTTTGTACTTTAGTTAGTTTATGTAATTGTATTTAATTGTAGTTATTTGTAGTTAATTTATTTAATTTATTTAATGATAGTGTAGTGTTAGGTTTAATTGTAACTTAGGTTAGGATTTATTTTACAGGTAATTTTGTATTTCTTTTAGCTAGGTAGTTATTAAATAGTTAATAACTATTTAATAACTATTCTAACTAGCTAAAATAAATACCAAGTTACCTGTAAAATAAATATAATTATTAATTATATTGTAGCTATCTTAGGGTTTATTTTACAGGTAAGTATTTAGTTTTAAATAGGAATAATTTATTTAAGTATAGTGTAGTGTTAGGTGTAATTGTAACTTAGGTTAGTTTTTAGTTTACAGGTACATTTCTCTTTATTTTAGCTAGGTAAGCTATTAAATAGTTAATAACTATTTAATAGCTATTGTACCTAGTTAAAATAAATTGAAAGGTACCTGTAAAATAAAAATAAATCCTAAGATAGCTACAATATAATTATTATTTATATTGTAGCTATATTAGGGTTTATTTTATAGGTAAGTATTTAGTTTTAAATAGGATTAATTTAGTTCATAATAGAAATATTATTTAGATTTATTTAATTAATATTTAAGTTAGGGGGGTGTTAGGGTTAGTGTTAGACTTAGGTTTAGGGGTTAATAATTTTATTACAGTGGCGGCGGTGTAGTGGGGGCAGGATAGGGGTTAATAAATTTATTATAAGTGGCGACGGTGTAGGGGGGGCAGGATAGGTGTTAATAAATTTAATATAGGTTGCGGCGGGTTCAGGGAGTGGCGGTTTAGGGGTTAAACTATTTATTTATTTGCGGCGAGGTGCGGGATCAGCAGGATAGGGGTTAATAACTTTATTATAGAGGGCGACGGTATAGGGGGGGCAGGATAGGGGTTACTAGGTATAATGTAGGTGGCAGCGGTGTCCGGGAGCGGCAGTTTAGGGGTTAATACATTTATCAGAGTTGCGGCGAGGTCTAGGAGCGGCGGTTTAGGGGTTAATACATTTATAAGACTTGCGGCAGGGTCTAGGAGCGGCGGTTTAGGGGTTACTAACTTTATTTAGTTGCGGGGGGCTCCGGGGGCGCCGGTATAGGGGGTAGAACAGTGTAGTTTAGTGTGAGTGCTTAGTGACAGGCTAGCAAGAAAGCTGTCAAACAGCCGAAGAGCAGCGAGATCGGATGAGTGATAACTCTCACAGTCCGCTGCTCATTGCCCTGCGGCTTTTTGACAGCTTTACATGATAACTTAGGCAAATTTTTTCAGGTCCGCAGCGGCGATGTGAGGCGAGCTTAGGCGGGCGTATTGGGCCGGCGAAGGCAGGAAAGTTGACACGTTGATAACTACCCCCCTTTGTCTGGTTTACAGACAATCGAGAAATGTGAAAAGTCCCCCTTGGAAGAAAGCCTTTGAACTCCAGAAAATATCCCTGGGACACAATTTCTAAAGCCCAGGGATCGTAAACATCTCTTGCCCAAGCCTAAGCGAAGAGAGAGAGTCTGCCCCCTACTAGATCCGGTCCTGGATCGGGGGCTACCCCTTCATGCTGTCTTAGAGGCAGCTGCAGGCTTCTTGGCCTGTTTACCCTTGTTCCAAGCCTGGTTAGGTCTCCAGACTGACTTGAACTGGGCAAAATTCCCCTCTTGCTTTGCAACAGAGGAAGCTGAAGCGGGACCACTCTTGAAATTCCGAAAGGAACGAAAATTATTTTGTTTGGTACTCACCTTATTTGATCTATCCTGAGGGAGGGCATGACCTTTCCCTCCAGTGATGTCTGAAATAATCTCTTTCAGTTCAGGCCCAAATAGGGTATTTCCCTTGAAAGGGATGTTCAAAAGCTTAGTTTTAGATGACACATCAGCAGACCAGAATTTAAGCCATAACGCCCTGCGTGCTAAAATGGCAAAACCTGAATTCTTTGCCGCTAATTTAGCCAGTTGAAGCGGCATCTGTAAAAAAAGAATTAGCCAATTTAAGGGCCTTAATTCTGTCCAAAATTTCTTCTAATGGAGTCTCCATCTGAAGAGCCTCTTCTAGAGCCTCAAACCAGAAAGCAGCTGCAGTAGTTGCAGGAACAATGCACACAATAGGTTGAAGAAGAAAACCTTGATGAACAAAAATTTTCTTCAGGAGACCTTCTAATTTTTTTATCCATAGGATCTTTGAAAGCACAACTGACTTCAATAGGTATAGTTGAATGCTTAGACAGAGTAGAAATAGCTCCCTCCCCCTTAGGAACTGTCTGCCACGAGTCCCGCATTGTGTCAGATATGGGAAACATATTCTTAAAAACAGGAGGGGGAATAAACGGAATACCTGGTCTATCCCACTCCGTAGCAATAATATTCACAATCCTCTTAGGGACTGGAAAAAAAAACACCTCTAAGTATTTATCCATCTTACACAATTTCTCTGGGACCACTATAAGGTCACAATTATCTAGAGCCGCTATTACCTCCCTGAGCAATAAGCGGAGGTGTTCAAGCTTAAATTTAAAGGCCGTCATATCAGAATCTGTCTGAGGAAGCGTCTTTCCTGAATCAGAAATTTCTCCCTCAGATAACAAATCCCTCACCCCTACCTCAGAGCATTGTGAGGGCATATCAGATATGGCTACTAAAGCGTCAGACTGCTCAGCATTTTTCCTTAACCCAGAGCTGTCCCGCTTTCCTTGTAAACCAGGCAGTTAGGATAAAACCTCTGTGAGGGTTGTATTCATAACTGTGGCCATGTCTTGTAAAATAAATGAATTAGACGCACTAGAGGTACTTTGCGTCACTTGTGCGGGCGTTACTGGTTGTGACACTTGGGGAGAGCTAGATGGCGAACTCTCATTTACTTCTGACTGAGAATCATCTATTGCTCTATTTTTAAGTGCTAATATATGTTCTTTATAGTTTATAGACATATCAGTACAATTGGGAAACATTTCTAAGAGGGGGTACCACAATGGCTTCCAAACATATTGAACAAGGATTTTCCTTGGTGTCAGACATGTTAAATAGGCTAGTAATGTAACAATCAAGCTTGGAAAACACTGTAATCAAAGTAAATAACACTTAGAAATAAAACGGTACTGTGCCTTTAAGAGAAAAAAAAGCTGCACAAATTTTGCAAAACAGTGTAAAAAAGCAGTAAACATAACAAAATTTTTACAGTAGTATCATATAGCCTTAGTAACTTTGCACAGCTATGCAAATAAATAATTAACCCCTTAATGGCAAAACCGGATTAAAAAAACATCAAAACCGGTAAAAAAATACTTTCAGCACCTTGCCACAGCTCTGCTGTGGTGCCTACCTGCCCTTCAGAACAATTTGTGGGGGGGAAAAATATTTTACAGCCCTCAAACACGGCAGGAACCTCTGGAGAAACAGTTAGAAGTCTCAGAGGAAAAGAAACTGCACAACTGAGGCTCGAAAATAGGCCCCTCCCACCTCACTCGAGTTTTGAGGCCTAACAGAAAAACACTACAGTGTCTCTAAATTAACCATGTGGGTTAAAAAAACCCTAAAACAAGCCATAATGACCACTTTAGTCCCTTCAAAAAAAACGTTATAATTGCATCATTTACTGAATAAACAAAAAACATAATTTATGTAAGAACTTACCTGATAAATTCATTTCTTTCATATTAGCAAGAGTCCATGAGCTAGTGACGTATGGGATATACATTCCTACCAGGAGGGGCAAAGTTTCCCAAACCTCAAAATGCCTGTAAATACACCCCTCACCACACCCACAATTCAGTTTAACGACTAGCCAAGAAGTGGGGTGATAAGAAAGGAGCGAAAGCATCAAAAATAAGGAATTGGAATAATTGTGCTTTATACAAAAAAATCATAACCACCACAAAAAGGGCGGGCCTCATGGACTCTTGCTAATATGAAAGAAAGGAATTTATCAGGTAAGTTCTTACATAAATTATGTTTTCTTTCATGTAATTAGCAAGAGTCCATGAGCTAGTGACGTATGGGATAGCAGATACCCAAGATGTGGAACTTCCACGCAAGAGTCACTAGAGAGGGAGGGATAAAATAAAGACAGACAATTCCGCTGAAAAAATAATCCACAACCCAAATCAAAAAGTTTTAATCTTATAATGAAAAAAACTGAAATTGTAAGCAGAAGAATCAAACTGAAACAGCTGCCTGAAGTACTTTTCTACCAAAAACTGCTTCAGAAGAAGAGAAAACATCAAAATGGTAGAATTTAGTAAAAGTATGCAAAGAAGACCAAGTTGCTGCTTTGCAAATCTGATCAACAGAAGCTTCATTCCTAAAAGCCCAGGAAGTAGAAACTGACCTAGTAGAATGAGCCGTTATCCTTTGAGGCGGGGATTTACCCGACTCTACATAAGCATGATGAATCAAAGACTTTAACCAAGAAGCCAAAGAAATGTCAGAAGCCTTCTGACCTTTCCTAGAACCAGAAAAGATAACAAATAGACTAGAAGTCTTTCTGAAATCTTTAGTAGCTTCAACATAATATTTCAAAGCTCTTACTACATCCAAAGAATGTAAAGATCTCTCCAGAGAATTCTTAGGATTAGGACACAACGAAGGGACAACAATTTCTCTACTAATGTTGTTAGAATGCACCACTTTAGGTAAAAAATTTAATGAAGTCCGCAACACCGCCTTATCCTGATGAAAAATCAGAAAAGGAGATTCACAAGAAAGAGCAGATAACTCAGAAACTCTTCTAGCAGAAGAGATGGCCAAAAGGAACAAAACTTTCCAGGAAAGTAATTTAATATCCAGAGAATGCATAGGTTCAAACGGAGGAGCCTGTAAAGCCCTCAGAACCAAATTGAGACTCCAAGGAGGAGAGATTGACTTAATGACAGGCTTGATAAGAACCAAAGCCTGTATAAAACAATGAATATCAGGATGATTAGCAATCTTTCTGTGAAAAAGAACAGAAAGAGCAGAGATTTGTCCTTTCAAGGAACTTGCAGACAAACCCTTATCCAAACCACCTTGAAGAAATTGTAAAATTCTAGGAATTATAAAAGAATGCCAAGAGAATTTATTTGAAGAACACCAAGAAATGTAAGTCTTCCAGACTCGGTAATAGATCTTTCTAGACACAGATTTACGAGCCTGTAACATAGTATTAATCACTGAGTCAGAGAAACCTCTATGACTAAGTATTAAGCGTTCAATCTCCATACCTTCAAATTTAATGATTTGAGATCTTGATGTAAAAATGGGCCTTGAGACAGAAGGTCTGGCCTTAACGGAAGTGTCCAAGGTTGGCAACTTGCCATCCGAACGAGATCCGCATACCAAAACCTGTGTGGCCATGCTGGAGCCACCAGCAGTACAAACGAACGCTCCATTAGGATTTTGGAAATCACTCTTGGAAGAAGAACTAGAGGCGGAAAGATATAAGCAGGTTTATAATTCCAAGGAAGTGACAACGTGTCCACCGCTTCCGCCTGAGGATCCCTAGATCTGGACAGATACCTGGGAAGTTTCTTGTTTAGATGAGAGGCCATCTATTTCTGGAAGCCCCCAGATTTGAACAATCTGAAGAAATACCTCTGGGTGAAGAGACCATTCGCCCGGATGTAACGTCTGGCGACTGAGATAATCCGCTTCCCAATTGTCTATACCTGGGATGTGAACCGCAGAAATTAGACAGGAGCTGGATTCCACCCATACAAGTATCCAAGATACTTCTTTCATAGCCTGAGGACTGTGAGTCCCCCCTTGATGATTGACATATGCCACGGTTGTGACATTGTCTGTCTGAAAACAAATAAATTATTCTCTCTTCAGAAGAGGCCAGAACTGAAGAGCTCTGAAAAACGCACGGAGTTCCAAAATGTTGATTGGTAATCTCGCCTCCTGAGATTCCCAAGCCCCCTGCGCTGTCAGAGATCCCCATACAGCTCCCCAACCTGAAAGACTTGCATCTGTTGAGATTACAGTCCAAGTTGGATGAACAAAAGAGGCCCCTTGAACTAAACAATGGTGATCCAACCACCAAGTCAGAGAAGATCGAACATTGGGATTTAAGGATATTAATTGTGATATCTTTGTATAATCCCTGCACCATTGGTTCAGCATACAAAGCTGGAGAGGTCTCATGTGAAAACGAGCAAAAGGGATTGCGTCCGATGCAGCAGTCATGAGACCTAAAATTTCCATGCACAAAGCTACCGAAGGGAAAGATTGAGACTGAAGGTTTCGACAAGCTGAAACCAATTTCAGAAGTCTCTTTTCTGTTAGAGACAAAGTCATGAACACTGAATCTATTTGGAAACCCAAAAAGGTTACCCTTGTCTGAGGAATCAAGGAACTCTTTGGTAAATTGATCCTCCAACCATGTCTTTGAAGAAACAACACAAGTTGATTCGTGTGAGATTCTGCAGAATGTAAAGAGCAAGTACCAAGATATCGTCCAAATAAGGAAATACCGCAATACCCTGCTCCCTGATTACAGAAAGAAGGGCACTGAGAACCTTCGAAAAGATCCTTGGAGCTGTTGCTAGGCCAAAAGGAAGAGCAACAAACTGGTAATGCTTGTCTAGAAAAGAGAATCTCAGGAACTGATAATGGTCCGGATGAATTGGAATATGAAGATATGCATCCTGTAAGTCTATTGTGGACATAAAATGCCCTTGCTGAACAAAAGGCAGAATAGTCCTTATAGTCACCATCTTGAATGTTGGTATCCTTACATAACGATTAAATATTTTTAGATCCAGAACTGGACTGAAAGAATTCTCTTTCTTTGGAACAATGAACAGATTTGAATAAAACCCCAGGCCCTGTTCCAGAACTGGAACTGGCACAATTACCCCAGCTGACTCCAGATCTGAAACACATTTCAGAAAGGCTTGAGCCTTTACTGGATTTACTGGAATGCGTGAAAGAAAGAATCTTCTCACAGGCGGTCTTACCTTGAAACCTATTCTGTACCCTTGTGAAACAATGTTCTGAATCCAAAGACTTTGAATCGAATTGATCCAAACATCTTTGAAAAATCGTAACCTGCCCCCTACCAGCTGTGCTGAAATGAGGGCCGCACCTTCATGCAGATTTGGGAGCTGGTTTTGACTTTCTAAAAGGCTTGGATTTATTCCAGACTGGAGAAGGTTTCCAAATGGAAACTGTTCCTTTAGAGGAAGGGTCAGGCTTTTGTTCCTTATTCTGACGAAAGGAACAAAAACGATTAGCAGCCCTATATTTACCTTTAGATTTTTTATCCTGAGGTAAAAAGGCTCCCTTCCACCCAGTAACAGTTGAAATTATTGAGTCTAACTGAGAACCAAATAATTTATTACCTTGGAAAGAAAGTTGACTTAGAAGTCATATCTGCATTCCAAGACTTAAGCCATAAAGCTCTTCTGGATAAAATAGCTAAAGACATATACCTGACATCAATTCTAATGATATCGAAAATGGCATCACAAATAAAGTTATTAGCATGTTGAAGGAGTTTAACAATGCTATAAGCATTATGGTCTGACACTTGTTGCGCTAAAGCCTCCAACCAGAAAGTTGAAGCTGCAGCAACATCAGCCAAAGAAATAGCAGGTCTAAGAAGATTACCTGAACATAAATAAGCCTTCCTTAGAAAGGATTCAAGCTTCCTATCTAAAGGATCTTTAAACAAAGTACTATCTGCCGTAGGAATAGTAGTACGTTTAGCAAGAGTAGAGATAGCCCCATCAACTTTGGGGATTTTCTCCCAAAACTCTAATCTATCAGATGGCAAAGGGAGGAGTACATGAAGTACCCAGACTATTCCATTCCCTAGAAATTACTTCTGAAATAGCATCAGGAACTGGAAAAACTTCTGGAATAACTAAATGAGGTTTAAAAACTGAATTTAAACGCTTAGTAGTTTTAATATCAAGAGAACTAGACTCTTCCATATCTAATGCAATCAACACTTCTTTAAGTAAAGAACGAATAAACTCCATCTTAAACAATTATGAAGATTTATCAGTGTCAATATCTGAGGTAGAATCTTCTGAACCAGATAGATCCTCATCAGAAATAGATAAATCAGAATGATGGCGGTCATTTAAAAATTCACCTGAAATATGTGAAGTTTTAAAAGATCTCTTACGTTTACTAGAAGGAGGAATAACAGACAGAGCCTTCCGAATAGAATTAGAAACAAATTCTTTAACATTAACAGGAATATCCTGAACATTAGATGTTGAAGGAACAACAACAGGTAATGGATTATTACTAATGGAAATGCTATCTGCGTTTGATAGCTTATCATGACAACTAACACAAACTACAGCCAGAGGAACAGTTACCAAAAGTTTACAACAAATGCATTTAGCTTTGGTAGAACCGACATCAGGCAGCGCTTTACCAGAAGTAGATTCTGATCCAGGGTCAGGTAGTGACATCTTGCAATATGTAAAAGAAAAAACAACATATAAAGCAAAATTATCAAATTCCTTAAATGGCAGTTTCAGGAATGGGAAAAAATGCAAAATGAAACAAGCCTCTAGAAAACCAGAAGCAACTAAAAAGTGAGACTGAAATAATGTGAAAAAACTGGCGCCAAGTATAACACCCATATTTTTTGGCGCCAAAAAAACGTCCGCAATACACATACGTCAAAAATGATGCAATTACGTGAAAACTTCTGGCGCCAACTATGACGCCGGAAATGACAACATTTTTGCGCCAAAAAAGTCTCGCGCCAAGAATGACGCAATAAATAGAAGCATTTTCTGCACCCGCGAGCCTAACAGCCCGCAATTTAGAAAAAAAGTCAGTTGAAAATTTTAAGGTAAGAAAAAATAAAATTTATATGTATTTTCCCAAAAAATTAAACTGGCAGTCTGAAGAAGGAATACTGATTATCCTGAATCATGGCAAATATAAGTTTAAACACATATATTTAGAACTTTACATATAAAGTGCCCAACCATAGCTTTGAGTGTCATGAAAAGAAATAAGACTTACTTACCCTAAGACACTCATCTACATATAGTAGATAGCCAAACCAGTACTGAAACGAGAATCAGTAGAGGTAATGGTATATAAGAGTATATCGTCAATCTGAAAAGGGAGGTAGAAGAAGAAATCTCTACGACCGATAACAGAGAACCTATGAAATAGATCCCCTAGAGGAAGACCATGGTATTCAAATAGGCAATACTCTCTTCAAATCCCTCTGACATTCACTGCACTCTGAGAGGAAAACCGGGCTTCATCCTGCTGCAAAGCGCATATCAACGTAGAATCTAGCACAAACTTACTTCACCACCTCCATAGGAGGCAAAGTTTGTAAAACTGAATTGTGGGTGTGGTGAGGGGTGTATTTATAGGCATTTTGTGGTTTGGGAAACTTTGCCCCTCCTGGTAGGAATGTATATCCCATACGTCACTAGCTCATGGACTCTTGCTAATTACATGAAAGAAACGTTTTTACCAAACAGTGTCACCAGTAACTAATGAGCCCTTAATGCAAGCTGAAATTCCTATCCAAGTGTCTGAATACAGCTTACCCTTCCCTCATGGGGATATTGCCAGCCTTTTCTAGAAATAACATAGTCTGTCTAGAAAAAAATAGACTGAACATACCTTAATGCTGTTTAGCCTGCAAACTGTTCCCCCAACTGAAGTTTTCCTGTACTCTTCAGCGCTTGTGAGAACAGCAGTGGATCTTAGTTACAAAATGCTAAGATCATCATCCTCCTTGCAGAAATCTTCATCCCTTTTCTGCCAGAGAGTAAATAGTACACACCGGTACCATTTAAAATAACAAACTTTTGCTTGAGAAAATAAAAACCTAACATTTTTGTCACCACACTCCTCTTTGCCCTTCCTAGCAGTTAAGCAGGCAGAGAGACTGACTGGGGTGGAGCTAAGGGGGGAGCTATATAGGCAGCTCTGCTGTGGGTGCTCTCTCTGCCACTTCCTGTAGGGGAGGAGAATATCCCACAAGTAAGGATGAATCCGTGGACTCGATACATCTTACAAGAGAAAATAAAAAATTAGCACAGTTAAAAGTGTGAAAATATATCCTGGAATAACTAGATATGGTGACACTCGCTGGGGAATAGCAGCGTGAGTCTCTGCTAAGCCCCAAGGAGGTGACTTGGAAGCTGAAAGTCGCGAATAGAATGTCAGACTTGCAGAAGTAGGAGCGGTGCTGACCTCTAGGTGCACTGAGCTGCGTGATCTCAAGTATGATATATGTTTGAAAAAAATACAAAGTGCTTGGTGTGCAAAAATAAATAAATAAAACAATGTGTCACAAATTAGGTGAATGTGTGGTGTAGAGCAATATGGTGCTCAGAAATGCTCAAAAAAGTGTACAAAAAATTCCAAATGTAGGTCTAAAACAAAATACTGCTCCAAAAAGGAAGGCAAAAACAGCAAAAAAATGTTTTAGTGGTAAATCCAAAAGTCTAACAATGATGTGCAAGTGAAATAGCAGAGTGTCATAAAACAGTTCTTCAAAGTTATAAATGTAAACCAATACAGTCAAATGTACTCCTGAGGTTGAGGCAGACTCCCAACGTAGAGTGTGGGGTAGAAACAAGATGATAAATATAATGGTGTCCACCTATGAAGAAAAACAAACAAACAAATAGTGCAGATGGTATTTTAACCGTGAAAGTAATCAAAATTAGGCTTACCAGTACTCGGTCTACGCATTTCGGCCCCAATAAGGCCTTTATCAAGACTGAAGTACTGGAGAGCTTGGTAGCCTTAAATAGTGCAGGGAGATGAGTGGCCGGATGTGGAATTACCTGTAAATTCCGGTTTTCGTGAGTAAAGAATATATCAATAAACAATATCTAAAATTGTTCAGTTCTACAATTGAAAACATCATATATGGTTTAATTCATCAAATATATATATATATATATTACAAAAAACGATCAGTCAATCTTTGATCGACGATTAAAGAAGCTCATAGTCTCCTATAGAAGTGACGTCACCTTAACCTTAATTCAGGCACCACGTCAAGGTCCTTTCCACTGCCTGAGTCCCTAACACAGCCACACCATGTGAGCTTACAAAGCCAAACAAACAAAGCTGTGTTAGGGACTCAGGCAGTGGAAAGGACCTTGACGTGGTGCCTGAGCTTGTCCCATTTGGCCAGATGCGGTAACTAACCTTTCCAGTTGTGATTTTATCTTAGCTGTGAGCTAGCTGGTGAGTGCTGGGTGTCTCTATGTGTTGTGTGTGTATATATATATATATATATATATATATATATATATGTGTGTGTGTGTGTATCTTTTATAAATGAGATTGTACTTTACAAGTCTTTTTTTTTTTATTATTAAAACTGAAAAACTGTCAGCTTCAGTTTCTCCAAAAGAGTCATTAGATTCTAGGGGCAAGATAATCAAACATTTTCTAGTTTAGAAAGAGAATATAGTGCTGACTTCACAGGGGCAGAACTCACTGAATTTTCTAAGAAAAGGGGAGGAACCTGGAAATCCCAGAGAGATGAGAGATGCCTTCTATAGGAAACAATGAACGTCTCTGGGATACAAAATGTCACAATGGAGAAAGAAGGTAACTGGAGAACCCCCAGGGCTGATATAAAGGCTCCGTTTCCATCAATTCCAAATTAAACTGAAATATTTTTACTATAATGTAACTTGCTTTTGTCTATATTTTAGTTTATATTGCTTTTCTGTTGGGTAAAATAAGTGTATTGTGAATTTTAAGCAAACTTCACCTACATAAAGCTGACAAGACAAATCCTAAGTTATTAAAGTAATACAGTAACTTTAAAAGCATAATTAGAATCTGTAAAATCACTGCTAGATCAAAATTTTTATGTATTAAATTATAAATTTGAAAGTGCAAAGCTTAAATGCGATAATACTGAAAAGACACAATCTGACATGTATAGCAATATAAAATACAATGCACAAAATGTAACAAAACCCTCATATCATGCAGGGCTTTATTAATAATTGGATACTTGTATAGCGCACAACCTCAAACTTAATTGACTTGCGGCACTGATAGCAGGTATTATATTGCACTGGGCTTGTCCCTGCTTCACATACATAAATGAGAGAGATCTCGCCATGCTGGAGAGTCCCGCCGTTTTTATTTTGAAAATTCAGTGAGTTTAGCCTTTGTGAAGTCTGAACTACAATTTATCTCCAAGCTAGAGAATCTTTGAATATCAGGGCCCCAGGATTAGGAAACAAAGAAGGATAAACAACCCCTCTGCTAATGTCTGAAAAAACAACCTTATGCAAAAAGTAAAAAAAGTCAGTAAAACTGCTGAAGAGATAGCCAAAATAAATAAATAATAAATAACACTTTCCAAGAAAGTAGTTTATTATTCACCTTATGCATAGGTTCAAAAGGAGGAGCCTTCGATACCCTTAACACCAAGTTAAGATTCAATGGATAAGAAATTGGCTCAATTACAGGTTTAATACAGACCAAAGCCTGGGCAAAACTATGAATATCAGGAAGATCAATCCTCCTGTGGAACCAAACCAAAAGAGCAGAAATCTGCCCCTTCAGAGAACTGGCAGAGAGGCCCTTATTCAGACCATCCTGCAAGAACTGTATTAAGGTTCAATCACAGAATCAGAGAAAATTCTATGTCTAAGGACTAAACGTTCAATTTCCATGCCATCAAGTTCAGAGACTTGAGAGATCCAGATGGAAAAATGGACCTTTATTCAGAAGGTCTGACCGCAGAGCAAGAGGGCAAGGAGGACAGCTGGACACCTGAACCTGATCTGCTAATCTGCTAGACAGCTAATTATAGTCTCTGCACAATTGAAAAAATATACAAAGCTGAAGAGGTCTCATGTGATGAGCAAACATAATTGCTACTGGAGCTGCAATCATAAGACCTAGAACTTCCATACAAAGAGCAACCAAGCGGAAAGAGAAAAACTGAAAGTTCAGACAAGCTGATGCCATCTTTAACCTTATCTGCTCTGTAAGAGAAAACCTCATGGAGACTCAAACTATTTAAAATCCCCAAAAAGTTACTTTTGTTTGAGGAATCACAGACAAAAGGGCCCACAAAACCTTTGTGAATATACTTGGAGCTGTAGCCAGACCAGATGGTAGAGCAACAAACTGAAAATGCCTGTCCAGAAAGGCAAACCTCAGAAACTGGAAATGTCCTTGTGAATTGGAACATGAAGGTAAGCAGCCTTTAAATCTATTGTGGACATAAACTGACCATCCAAACGAAAAGCAGAATAGTCTGTCACAGTATAGCAAAGTGTGTGTTTGATTAGATGGGTAAAATAGAGATATTAAGAGAAATCTGAAGTTGTTATATTTTTGTAGCAGTTCCACTACAGTGATTGACACAGGATAAAGCCTTACATTTAATGTAAAAGTGCTCTCTACCATGCTGTACACGCTGATCGCTAAATTCTCTATGCACTGACAGACCCAGGGACCTTTGAGAATGAAGCTTGCAAACTTTAACTTTCAGGGTATAGATAGAGCATGCAATTTTTGGCAAAGAAAAACAAAACTTTCCAATTTACTCCTATTATTAAATGTGCTTTGGACTCTTGGTATCCTTTGTTGAAGACTAAAATCATAGAAGCTATGGAGCATGAGTGTGTCTATAGCACTCCATGGCAGCAATGTTTGTAACAAACGTTGTATACATTGTTGCAAACCCTGCTGCCATAAAATGCTAAAGACACATTCTAGGTAATAGAAGGGGTTCATAAACCTAAGGCACAGACAGACAGCGAACGGTATATAAATGGTCTGACAGAAAGTTCTCCGCTGCAAATCTACAACTACAAACTTCCTGAAAATCCAAATGAAACTGACAAATACAAAGACTGCTTGGCAGCTCAAGATATCACATTCCTGGTGTTTGGATTGATTGGTTTGTACAGTGCAACGTGTTAATAGTTAACATGTTTAAAATTAAAGGGACAGTAAAGTCAGAAATAAACTTTCATGATTCAGATGGAGCATGTCATTTTAAACAACTTTCCTATTTACTTCTATGATCTAATTTGCTTTGTGTCTTTGGCATCTTTTGTTAAAAAGCATACCTAGGTAGGTTCAGGGGCAGCTATGAACTACTGGGAGCTAGCTGCTTATCGGTTAAAGGAACCACAATCTCCTGATTAATAGTATTTGTAAATACTATCACAGGAAGAAAGAAACGGGTACTGCAGATAAAAGGAGGTTTGCACAACAAAGCTGAATGCTGAGAAACCCTTCTGAACAAATAAATAGTTAGAAGAAAAAGAACCTTCCAGGATAGTAGCTAAAGATCTAGGCCACATGCAGCAGCTCACTGTAGACTATGGGATTGGTGGACAAGTCCACATTTTGCCTGTGATACCTGTGACATTTCTCACTGACAAAACATCTTTCAGTGCCTGGCTGATAACTCCTTATTTACCCCTCTCACCCACAGGATACTGGGGAATGGTTCCGTATTTACCCCTCTCACCCACAGGATACTGGGGAATGGTTCCTTATTTACCCCTCTCACCCACAGGATACTGGGGAATGGTTCCTTATTTACCCCTCTCACCCACAGGATACTGGGGAATGGTTCCGTATTTACCCCTCTCACCCACAGGATACTGGGGAATGGTTCCTTATTTACCCCTCTCACCCACAGGATACTAGGGAATGGTTCCTTATTTACCCCTCTCACCCACAGGATACTGGGGAATGGTTCCTTATTCACCCCTCTCAAACACAGGATACTGGGGAATGGTTCCTTATTTACCCCTCTCACCCACAGGATACTGGGGAATGGTTCCTTATTTACCTCTCTCACCCACAGGATACTGGGGAATGGTTCCTTATTTACTCCTCTCACCCACAGGATACTGGGGAATGGTTCCTTATTTACCCCTCTCACCCACAGGATACTGGGGAATGGTTCCTTATTTACCCCTCTCACCCACAGGATACTGGGGAATGGTTCCGTATTTACCCCTCTCACCCACAGGATACTAGGGAATGGTTCCTTATTTACCCCTCTTACCCACAGGATACTGGGGAATGGTTCCTTATTTACTCCTCTCACCCACAGGATACTGGGGAATGGTTCCTTATTTACCCCTCTCACCCACAGGATACTAGGGAATGGTTCCTTATTTACCCCTCTTACCCACAGGATACTGGGGAATGGTTCCTTATTTACCTCTCTCACCCACAGGATACTGGGGAATGGTTCCTTATTTACCTCTCTCACCCACAGGATACTGGGGAATGGTTCCTTATTTACTCCTCTCACCCACACGATACTGGGGAATGGTTCCTTATTTACCCCTCTCACCCAGAGGATACTGGGGAATGGTTCCTTATTTACTCCTCTCACCCACAGGATACTGGGGAATGGTTGCTTATTTACCCCTCTCACCCACAGGATACTGGGGAATGGTTCCTTATTTACCCCTCTCACCCACAGGATACTGGGGAATGGTTCCGTATTTACCCCTCTCAAACACAGGATACTGGGGAATGGTTCCTTATTTACCCCTCTCACGCACAGGATACTGGGGAATGGTTCCTTATTTACCCCTCTCACCCACAGGATACTAGGGAATGGTTCCTTATTTACCCCTCTTACCCACAGGATACTGGGGAATGGTTCCTTATTTACCTCTCTCACCAACAGGATACTGGGGAATGGTTCCTTATTTACCCCTCTCACCCACAGGATACTGGGGAATGGTTGCTTATTTACCCCTCTCACCCACAGGATACTGGGGAATGGTTCCTTATTTACCCCTCTCACCCAGAGGATACTGGGGAATGGTTCCTTATTTACTCCTCTCACCCACAGGATACTGGGGAATGGTTGCTTATTTACCCCTCTCACCCACAGGATACTGGGGAATGGTTCCTTATTTACCCCTCTCACCCAGAGGATACTGGGGAATGGTTCCTTATTTACCCCTCTCACCCACAGGATACTGGGGAATGGTTCCTTATTTACCCCTCTCACCCAGAGGATACTGGGGAATGGTTCCTTATTCACCCCTCTCACCCACAGGATACTGGGGAATGGTTGCTTATTTACCCCTCTCACCCACAGGATACTGGGGAATGGTTCCTTATTTACCCCTCTCACCCAGAGGATACTGGGGAATGGTTCCTTATTTACTCCTCTCACCCACAGGATACTGGGGAATGGTTCCGTATTTACCCCTCTCACCCACAGGATACTAGGGAATGGTTCCTTATTTACCCCTCTTACCCACAGGATACTGGGGAATGGTTCCTTATTTACCTCTCTCACCAACAGGATACTGGGGAATGGTTCCTTATTTACCCCTCTTACCCACAGGATACTGGGGAATAGTTCCTTATTTACCCCTCTCACCCACAGGATACTGGGGAATGGTTGCTTATTTACCCCTCTCACCCACAGGATACTGGGGAATGGTTCCTTATTTACTCCTCTCACCCACAGGATACTGGGGAATGGTTCTGTATTTACCCCTCTCAAACACAGGATACTGGGGAATGGTTCCTTATTTACCCCTCTCAAACACAGGATACTGGGGAATGGTTCCTTATTTACCCCTCTCACCCAGAGGATACTGGGGAATGGTTCCGTATTTACCTCTCTCACCCACAGGATACTGGGGAATGGTTCCTTATTTACCCCTCTCACCCAGAGGATACTGGGGAATGGTTCCGTATTTACCCCTCTCAAACACAGGATACTGGGGAATGGTTCCTTATTTACCCCTCTCAAACACAGGATACTGGGGAATGGTTCCGTATTTACCCCTCTCAAACACAGGATACTGGGGAATGGTTCCTTATTTACCCCTCTCACCCACAGGATACTGGGGAATGGTTCCTTATTTACCCCTCTCACCCACAGGATACTGGGGAATGGTTCCGTATTTACCCCTCTCACCCACAGGATACTGGGGAATGGTTCCGTATTTACCCCTCTCACCCACAGGATACTGGGGAATGGTTCCTTATTTACCCCTCTCACCCACAGGATACTGGGGAATGGTTCCGTATTTACCCCTCTCAAACACAGGATACTGGGGAATGGTTCCTTATTTACCCCTCTCACGCACAGGATACTGGGGAATGGTCCCCAGATCAGTTAGAAAACAACTCTCAACAATGAATAGATCAGCACTTCAGCTTTATCTCACTGCATCTAGGATGCAAAAGAAAAAAAGACTAAGGATCATAGGAAGTGGGAAGTCAGGAGGGGAATTCTTGCACAAATAAAGAAATTACATTATAACAACATTTTTGTTAAGAAATTGGAAATGAGTTACTATTAATGATTTTAACTTTATATACTATTCAGATTTACAATATCTGGTACATGCTTAAAGGGACAGTCTACAGCAGAATATTTATTGTTTTTAAAAAATAGATAATTCCTTTATTACCCACTCCCCAGTTTTGCATAACCAATGCAGTTATATTAATACACTTTTTACCTCTGTGATTATCTTGTATCTAAACCTCTGCAAACTGCCCATATACACACACAACCTAATAAGTATTGGAATGCTAACTAAGGTGGAGGGGTTCAAAGAGCAAAACTAGCTATTTCAGATACAAAATTCAACAGGCAAAACCAGTCATTTCCAATACCAAAATAAAGTTAAAAGGACAAAAAAATAATAGTCTCCAGCGGGTAAAATTGATTATTGGGAACAGATTAAAGGGAAACACATTTTACAGTGCACTGTCCTTTTAATTATCGAATGAGAATTGGGGAACTGCTTCTGAGGGCCCTACAAATTAACAAGGAGGGCTAGCTGTGGCACACAATTTGGACAGCCCCAATCCAAATGTTACCTAGCTTAAAGATTTTTTATTTATTTTACATGTTTCTCACTTTATATCTAAAATTCAGAAGCAAATGCAGACACAGTCAAATACAAACTCTTACACACTTCAGACTGAAGTGCAATATGTTTCAATTGGACACATGTGCTGTCTGTGGTTTAGAGAATATGTCAAACTTCACCTTGGGAGCAAGTTTTCTGTTGTTCAGATTATTTCTCTGAACTCGAAACAATTGAATTCAGCCTTATGTTCTAAAGCGGTTGGTGGAAATGGTACTAATAGAAGATAAGTGGAATTGAATCTCCAAAGCTGCTTGTATAGTATATTTGTGCATTTAACCACCTGAGGCAGACAAGGGAGACTGCGCCTAAAAGCTAGTTAGGTGGAGGGAGCAAGTGGTAGGATGTACACCTGATGCCTTTAGAGCACAACTGGCGCAGTCACAAGGACAGCACAAGTGATGAATTTACAAGAGCAAGCATAAAACCCATTAGCAGGTGAAAGAAGAGCTTTACCTAAATACAATGCTCTTTCTGAATATAGGGGCCACCATTTGTTGAAGAAGTTTTTTTTTTATTGACCTTGCAATATTCAGGGACTGAAGTCAAGGAAACTAAAGGGACATTAAACTCAAAATTACATTTGTATTATTTTGTTATTTATTATTTTTAAGTATGTTCATGCTCAATACACCGTTGCAATCTACCTTATTAATTTGCCTGCTTTTCCTAGAATTTAATTTGGAATTTTTTTGTTTTTTTTCCATCAACCCCCATGAAGCTCGAATGCATTCCATGGAATTCATAACCCTGGCCCTCTTAAGAAATTTCATTATATGTATAGAAGCTCATTTATATCTGATCCTAATTAGCCACAGCAAAGTAAACCGGTGTGTTCATGAACTGTAAAACAGAGCAAATTTTGCTAGCAAAGTGATAGTTTTAAATTATTTTAAAGCATTTATTTTATATACAGACCTTTTGTGATTCATAGAACCAGGCCCAATTGTAACCTTGCTGAACCTGCCTCTTAAAGACCGATGTCCAATTAAAAAGGTGGTTGTCAAATTACTTTTTTTTTTTATCGAGGTTCAGTTCATGGCATACAAACAAAAAAAAAGCAGTATATACAGTGAATTCTTTTCAATACAGAAAACCACTACAAGTTTTAAAAGATAGACATATCTTGGTTATATGAGAATATTTAAAAATAATAGTAAATATAAGACTTGCCAGTAAAACCATATGCCTTCTAAATGACACAGACAGCCACTTTTGGACCTTGCAGTACTATAGAAAATGGAAAGCTACAGAAGGCAGCTATGATCAAAATGCGACCACTCTTGGGTCTCAGCATAGAACCTTGATTTTCCTGATTTATATTATACATAGCAGACCAATTAGGTGTATAGTCACTTATGGGCTTAGTAAAGTAACATATACAGTATTATATGAAGGTACAACCCATGCATTTTCAAATTTATGTACAGCGTGTGTGTATAAAGAATGTTTGCTATTGATCTGGGTACTAGAGGAGTGTCAGACCCTTGGAGCAAAATTACTCATTCAAAGTTTGCTTCCCCTTTTCTAGGGCACAGAAAATATATGAAAATGGCAAATAACGCTATGAAGCTAGTGTGTCTGTTTAGGGATATAGGGATGGGAAAGTATAGTAAGGCGTGCTGCCCCGGCCGCAGTTAGCATTGCAGATCTATACAACTATCAGTGTCAAAATAACCCATCAGTTCGAGTGAGACATATACTGTAGCTATGTATTATAATTAGGACCCTTTGCAAAACACACATGTAAACAATAAATGTGAAGGCGAAAAGTTAAAGGGACAGTCAACACCAGAATCTTTGTTGTTTAAAAAGAAAGCTAATCCCTTTATTACCCATTCACCAGTTTTGCATAACCAACACTGTTATAGAAATACACTTTTTACTGCTGTGATTACCTTGTATCTAAGCCTCTGCAAACTGCCCCCTTATTTCAGTTCTTTTGACAGACTTGCATTTTAGCCAATCAGTGCTCACTCCGGGGTAACTTCACGTGCATGAGCTCAATGTTATCTATATGAAACACATGAACTAATGCCCTCTAGTGGTCAAAATGCATTCAGATTAGAGGCAGTCTTCAATCTGAGGGTAAAGGTGATGGACTTGCCAAGCATGTCTATAGACCTAAACCCTATTGAGCATCTGTGGGGAATCTTCGAATGGAAGGTGGGGGAACGCAAGGTCTCTAACATCCACCAGCTCAGTGATGTCGTCATGGTGGAGTGGAAGAGGACTCCAGTGGCAACCTGTGAAGCCCTTGAGAACTCCATGCCCAAGAGGGTTAAAGCAGTGCTGGAAAATAATGGTGACCACTCAAAATATTGACACTTTGGGCCCAATTTGGACATTTCCACTTAGGGGTGTACTCACTTTTGTTGCCAACAGTTTAGACATTAATGGCTGTGTGTTGAGTTATTTTGAGGGGGCAGCAAATTTACACTTTTATACAGGCTGTACACTAATTACTTTACATTGTAGCAAAGTGTCATTTCTTCAGTGTTGTCACATGAAAAGATATAATAAAATATTTACAAAAATGTGCGGGGTGTACTCACTTTTGTGGGATACTGTATGTCAGAGTAGTGACAGTGGTTGCTTGTTCTAAGCCCATATACATTTTATAAAGCTCCTCCTATATGTCAAATCCTTGAATATTGCAGTACAGCAAAATAAAACATTGAACTCTGCAAGACTTATAGCTCCTAAATTAGGTGGAGATACCTTGATGGGGTTCTATATAGTAAATTAGAGGCAAAAAACATAATTTATGTAAGAACTTACCTGATAAATTCATTTCTTCCATATTAGCAAGAGTCCATGAGCTAGTGACGTATGGGATATACATTCCTACCAGGTGGGGCAAAGTTTCCCAAACCTCAAAATGCCTATAAATACACCCCTCACCACACCCACAATTCAGTTTAACGAATAGCCAAGAAGTGGGGTGATAAGAAAGGAGCGAAAGAATAAAAAAATAAGGAATTGGAATAATTGTGCTTTATACAAAAAAAATCAAAACCACCACAAAAAAAGGGTGGGCCTCATGGACTCTTGCTAATATGAAAGAAATGAATTTATCAGGTAAGTTCTTACATAAATTATGTTTTCTTTCATGTAATTAGCAAGAGTCCATGAGCTAGTGACGTATGGGATAGCAGATACCCAAGATGTGGAACTTCCACGCAAGAGTCACTAGAGAGGGAGGGATAAAATAAAGACAGCCAATTCCGCTGAAAAAATAATCCACAACCCAAATCAAAAAATGAAATAATAAGCAGCAGAATCAAACTGAAACAGCTGCCTGAAGTACTTTTCTACCAAAAACTGCTTCTGAAGAAGAGAAAACATCAAAATGGTAGAATTTATTAAAAGTATGCAAAGAAGACCAAGTTGCTGCTTTGCAAATTTGATCAACAGAAGCTTCATTCCTAAAAGCCCAGGAAGTAGAAACTGACCTAGTAGAATGAGCTGTAATCCTTTGAGGCGGGGACTTACCCGACTCTACATAAGCATGATGAATCAAAGACTTTAACCAAGATGACAAAGAAATGGCAGAAGCCTTCTGACCTTTTCTGGAACCAGAAAAGATGACAAATAGACTAGAAGTCTTTCTAAAACCTTTAGTAGCTTCAACATAATATTTCAAAGCTCTAACTACATCCAAAGAATGTAAAGATTTTTCCAGAGAATTCTTAGGATTAGGACACAATGAAGGGACAACAATCTCTCTACTAATGTTGTTAGAATTCACAACCTTAGGTAAAAATTTAAATGCAATGCAACACTGCCTTATCCTGATGAAATATCAGGAAAGGAGATTCACAAGAAAGAGCAGATAACTCAGAAACTCTTCTAGCAGAAGAGATGGCTAAAAGGAACAACACTTTCCAAGAAAGTAATTTAATATCCAGAGAATGCATAGGTTCAAACGGAGGAGCCTGTAAAGCCCTCAGAACCAAATTAAGACTCCAAGGAGGAGAGATTGACTTAATGATAGGCTTGATACGAACCAAAGCCTGTACAAAACAATGCATATCAGGATGATTAGCAATCTCTCTGTGAAAAAGAACAGAACGAGCAGAGATTTGACCTTTCAAAGAGCTTGCAGGCAAACCCTTATCCAAACCATCCTGAAGAAACTGTAAAATTCTTGGAATTCTAAAAGAATGCCAAGAGAATTTATGAGAAGAACACCAAGAAATGTAAGTCTTCCAGACTCGATAATAAATCTTTCTAGACACAGATTTACGAGCCTGTATCATAGTATTAATCACTGAGTCAGAGAAACCTCTATGACTAAGAATCAAGCGTTCAATCTCCATACCTTCAAATTTATTGATTTGAGATCCTGATGGAAAAAGGGCCTTGAGATAGAAGGTCTGGCCTTAACGGAAGTGTCCAAGGTTGGCAACTTGCCATAAGAACAAGATCCGCATACCAAAACCTGTGAGGCCATGCTGGAGCCACCAGCAATACAAACGAATGTTCCATTAGAATTTTGGAAATCACTTTTGGAAGAAGAACTAGGGGCGGAAAGATATAAGCAGGTTGATAATTCCAAGGAAGCGACAGCGCGTCCACTGCTTCCGCCTGAGGATCCCTGGATCTGGACAAATACCTGGCATGTTTCTTGTTTAGATGAGAGGCCATCAGATCTATTTCTGGAAGACCCCAGATTTGAACGATCTGAAGAAATACCTCTGGGTGAAGAGACCATTCGCCCGGATGTAACGTCTAGCGACTGAGATAATCCGCTTCCTAATTGTCTACACCTGGGATATGAACCGCAGAGATTAGACAGGAGCTGGATTCCGCCCATACAAGTATCCGAGATACTTCTTTCATAGCCTGAGGACTGTGAGTCCCACCTTGATGATTGACATATGCCATGGTTGTGACATTGTCTGTCTGAAAACAAATAAACGATTCTCTCTTCAGAAGAGGACAGAACTGAAGAGCTCTGAAAATCGCACGG
Organism: Bombina bombina; assembly: GCF_027579735.1. Lineage (NCBI taxonomy): Eukaryota > Metazoa > Chordata > Amphibia > Anura > Bombinatoridae > Bombina > Bombina bombina. The sequence goes on from NC_069500.1 coordinate 482,454,075, forward strand.
AGTTCCAAAATGTTGATTGGTAATTTCGCCTCCTGAAATTCCCAAACCCCCTGCGCTGTCAGAGATCCCCATACAGCTCCCCAACCTGAAAGACTCGCATCTGTTGAGATTACAGTCCAGGTTGGACGAACAAAAAGAGGCCCCTTGAATTAGACGATGGTGATTCAACCACCAAGTCAGAGAAGATCGAACATTGGGATTTAAGGATATTAATTGTGATATCTTTGTATAATCCCTGCACCACTGGTTCAGCATACAAAGCTGAAGAGGTCTCATGTGAAAGTGAGCAAAGGGGATCGCGTCCGATGCAGCAGTCATGAGACCTAGAATTTCCATGCACAAAGCTACCGAAGGGAATGATTGAGACTGAAGGTTTCGACAAGCTGAAACCAACCTCAGACGTCTCTTTTCTGTTAGAGACAGAGTCATGGACACTGAATCTATTTGAAAACGCAAAAAGGTTACCTTTGTCTGAGGAATCAATGAACTCTTTGGTAAATTGATCCTCCAACCATGTCTTTGAAGAAACAACACAAGTTGATTCGTATGAGATTCTGCAGAATGTAAAGACTGAGCAAGTACCAAGATATCATCCAAATAAGGAAATACAGCAATACCCTGTTCTCTGATCACAGAGAGAAGGGCACCGAGAACCTTTGAAAAAATCCTTGGAGCTGTTGCTAGGCCAAACGGAAGGGCAACAAACTGGTAATGCTTGTCTAGAAAAGAGAATCTCAGGAACTGATAGTGATCTGGATGAATTGGAATATGAAGATATGCATCCTGTAAGTCTATTGTAGACATATAATGCCCTTGCTGAACAAAAGGCAGAATAGTCGTTATAGTCACCATTTTGAATGTTGGTATCCTTACATAACGATTCAATATTTTTAGATCCAGAACTGGTCTGAAGGAATTCTCCTTCTTTGGTACAATGAACAGATTTGAATAAAACCCCAGACCCTGTTCCAGAACTGGAACTGGCACAATTACCCCAGCCAACTCTAGGTCTGAAACACATTTCAGAAATGCCTGAGCCTTCACTGGGTTTACTGGAATGCGAGAGAGAAAAAATCTTCTCACGGGTGGTCTTACCTTGAAACCTATTCTGTACCCTTGTGAAACAATGTTCTGAATCCAAAGACTGTGAATCGAATTGATCCAAATATCTTTGAAAAATCGTAACCTGCCCCCTACCAGCTGTGCTGGAATGAGGGCTGCACCTTCATGTGGACTTGGGAGCTGGTTTTGACTTTCTAAAAGGCTTGGATTTATTCCAGACTGGAGATGGTATCCAAACGGAAACCGTTCCTTTAGGGGAAGGGTTAGGCTTCTGTTCCTTATTCTGACGAAAGGAACGAAAACGATTAGCAGCCCTGTATTTACCTTTAGATTTTTTGTCCTGAGGCAAAAAGGTTCCTTTCCCCCCCAGTAACAGTTGAAATAATTGAATCCAACTGTGAACCAAATAATTTATTACCTTGGAAAGAAAGAGAAAGTAAAGTTGACTTAGAAGTCATATCTGCATTCCAAGATTTAAGCCATAAAGCTCTTCTAGCTAAAATAGCTAAAGACATATACCTGACATCAATTCTAATGATATCAAAAATTGCATCACAAATAAAGTTATTAGCATGTTGAAGAAGTTTAACAATGCTATAAGCATTATGGTCTGACACTTGTTGCGCTAAAGCCTCCAACCAAAAAGTGGAAGCTGCAGCAACATCAGCCAAAGAAATAGCAGGTCTAAGAAGATTACCTGAACATAAATAAGCTCTCCTTAGAAAGGATTCAAGCTTCCTATCTAAAGGATCCTTAAGGAAGTACCATCTGCCGTAGGAATAGTACGTTTAGCAAGAGTAGAGATAGCCCCATCAACTTTAGGGATTTTGTCCCAAAACTCTAATCTATCAGATGGCACAGGGTACAATTTCTTAAACCTTGGAGAAGGAGTAAATGAGGTACCCAGACTATTCCATTCCCTAGAAATTACTTCTGAAATAGCATCAGGAACTGGAAAAACGTCTGGAATAACTACATGAGGTTTAAAAACCGAATTTAAACGCTTAGTAGATTTAGTATCAAGAGGACTAGACTCCTCCATATCTAATGCAATCAATACTTCTTTAAGTAAAGAACGAATAAATTCCATTTTAAATAAATATGAAGATTTATCAGTGTCAATATCTGAGGCAGAATCTTCTGAACCAGATAGATCCTCATCAGAAACAGATAAGTCAGAATGATGGCGGTCACTTAAAAATTCATCTGAAATATGAGAAGTTTTAAAAGACCTTTTACGTTTGCTGGAAGGAGGAATAACAGACAGAGCCTTCCTAATAGAATTAGAAACAAATTCTTTCACATTAACAGGAACATCCTGAACATTAGATGTTGAAGGAAAAACAACGGGTAAAGGATTATTACTAATGGAAACACTATCTGCATTAGAAAGTTTATCATGACAGCTAACACAAACTACAGCCGGAGGAACAGATACCAAAAGTTTACAACAAATGCACTTAACTTTGGTAGAACCAGCATCAGGCAGCGTCTTTCCAGAAGTAGATTCTGATCCAGGGTCAGGTTGAGACATCTTGCAATATGTAATAGAAAAAACAACATATAAAGCAAAATGATCAAATTCCTTAAATGACAGTTTGAGGAATGGGAAAAAATGCCAAATGAACAAGCCTCTAGCAACCAGAAGCAATGAAAAAGTGAGACTTAAATAATGTGGAAAAAAGGTGGACACAAGAATGACGCCCACATTTTTTGGCGCCAAGTATGACGCCCACATTATTGGCGCCAAGAATGACGCCACATCCTCTGACGGCGAAAAAAACGACGCCCACATTTTTTGGCGCAAAAGAACGTCTGAAACACATAAACGTCAAAAATGACGCAACCACGAATAAACTTCTGGCGTCAAGTAAGGCACCAGAAATGTCAAAATTTTGCGCCAAAAAAGTTTGCGCCAAGAATTACGCCATAAATTGAAGCATTTCAGCCCCCGCGAGCCTAACAGCCCGCAGGGAAAAAAGTCAATTGAAAATAATTTTAAGGTAAGAAAAAATATTTTATTCATATGCATTATCCCAAAAAATGAAACTGACAGTCTGAATGAAGGAATACTGATTATCCTGAATCATGGCAAATATAAGTTTAAACACATATATTTAGAACTTAACATATAAAGTGCCCAACCATAGCTTAGAGTGTCATAAATAAAATAAGACTTACTTACCCTAAGACACTCATCTACATATAGTAGATAGCCAAACCAGTACTGAAACGAGAATCAGTAGAGGTAATGGTATATAAGAGTATATTGTCGATCTGAAAAGGGAGGTAGGAGAAGAAATCTCTACGACCGATAACAGAGAACCTATGAAATAGATCCCCTAGAGGAAGACCATTGTATTTAAATAGGCAATACTCTCTTCACATCCCTCTGACATTCACTGCACGCTGAGAGGAAAATCGGGCTCCAGCCTGCTGCGAAGCGCATATCAACGTAGAAATCTAGCACAAACTTACTTCACCACCTCCATGGGAGGCAAAGTTTGTAAAACTGAATTGTGGGTGTGGTGAGGGGTGTAATTATAGGCATTCTGAGGTTTGGGAAACTTTGCCCCTCCTGGTAGGATTGTATATCCCATACGTCACTAGCTCATGGACTCTTGCTAATTACATGAAAGAAATAGTTTGTCCTAAGCAAGTACAATTACTCATAAGTTTTCCCTTAAATATTAAGGTCTTAAATAATATAAAGAAATAGAGTGAAGCCATGAATTTTACGGGATATAACATGTGTGAATAATATATTACCTATGAGAGTTTGTCCCAATCATTTATAACAAAGCATTAAATAAACAGACTTGGTCAGTTATAGAACCTGTCTCACCATCTTAGATGCAGTACTTGAACAGAGCACAATAAATAAAGAGAGAGCATAGATAGCACATATAATAGTAAAAAAATGAACCAGATATGCAAGATAGTAGGTTAGGGACAATAATTGCTTGTCCTAGTTACATGTCCACTTTCACAAGTCTCTTCATTTATAGCAAACTAGCAAACACTTAAACGATAGAGGAATTAAAAATAAAAAACAGTGAACTCTAAAAACTTTAGAACCTGGCAACTTAGCTGAAACACCTTACTGCATGCTGTTGTAAAGTCTAAGGATTTTAACCTACTCTTTCTTGTGAGAGATCTTAGTCTTATAAAGAGGTTGACCTAGGGAGGGCTTCAGGCTCTTACAAAGATTTATTAACACATGGGAGCCAAGATGCCCTGCTTTAATCCTGGGGTCTGCATTCATTATGGGGATCCGAGTGATCAATGACCCCATAAGGGAATTTAATTAAGTTGGGTAAATGCAGAGGGAGCTGATCGAGGGTAGGCTTGATATAATTCCCTTGTGTCTGTTTTTTTTGTTTCTAGGTGCTAGCTCTGTGGATGAATCAGTTAGAATATGTGGGGTCTCTCCTCACCAGTGTTAACCTGCCGCTAACAATCCGTAGAGTGACCGTTCCAGATCCTCCTTATGTTTGTTCAGGATCTGTATCATCCGGGCTTCCCATCTGTCCAGCGCTTCCGCAATGGAAGGAGGGCTGGTACAACTTTGGGTGGACATCTCCTGACAGGTATAGAGGATCCTCTGTACTTAAAGGGACAGTACACTGTAAAATTGTTTTTCCATTAATGTATTTTAAATGACTTGTTATACCAACTGCAGAGTATAAAATATTTGAGAAATTGCATTTTCATGCTTATTTGTGTATACGAAGTAGCTGATTTTGTGCTTTGAAACCACAGCCTATTACAATGGGTTGAACTTAATGGTGATATCAGATCTCATTATGTTCTAAGTTTGTGTAAACAGACTTGGTTCCTTATCTTTTATTTGGCTGGAACACCAAAGCTCTCTACATAGAGAGAACAATGGAAAATGATAATTTTATTACTTAACTATCCTGCATCCTACTGAGAGTGTAATCTCTTCTGCTGGCTGTGTATACTTAGGCTATTCAATAGCCTATACTCCAGTATTAATTTGTTCAGCGTAGGTGGCGATACCACAGGCTAAATTAGCTATTTCAAATGCTGAAATAGGAATAAAGGAGCTACTTGTAACCAATTTAATACACTCTAGCAGGTTAAAAGGATCATTAGGAATAATTTAAAGGGGAGAAATTTTTTGGGTGAACTGTCCCTTTAATGGGTTGTAGCTATGTAGAAATAGCCTATTCACAACTGTAATACCCCGCTGTTGGACTGGGGGGGGCTGAGATCAAAGGCCTCAGCAGTCCAGTTCAAGAGACTGCAGTCATGTAAACACCAAGTAAGGCATCATTGAGATCCTCAGATCTCGCTGCAAGTATATATAGTAGTTTTGTGACTGGTTTGGTTTGGTGTTGTATTGATAATCGGCAGATTATCTATATTGTGTCAGGAGCTATTGATATTGCGACCAATCATGGCCACTGCCTAGACACGCCCCCCATCAAATTACTTTTTAATTCCATAAATTTAAAACATGACTAATGTCCCTTTAAAGGAACACTAAAGTCAAAATTAAACTTTCATTATTCAGATAGAGAACAGTATTTGTATATACACACTTTCTGCTGCACCAGCTTCTACTGAGCATGTGCAAAGGTTCACAGTGTATACATATATAAGTCTGTGATTGGCTGATGGCTCTCATATGATACATGAGGCCAGAAAATGTAAGTATATTTTGAAATTTGTCCGAAAAAAAAATATCTACTGCTTATGCATTTTTACATTTTTTTCACAACTAGAGGGCGTTAGTTCATATGTGCCCATGCCAGTGGAATTACCTAGGATTCAGCACTGATTGGCTAAAATGCATGTCTGTCAAAAGAACTGAAATAAGGGGGCAGTCTGCAGAGGCTTAGATAAAAGGTAATCACAGAGGTAAAAAGTGTATTAATATAACTGTGTTGATTAGGCATAGCTGTGGAATAAAAATTCTGGTGTAGTTTGTTCCTTTAAAGGGACACTAAACCCAAAACATTTCTTTCATGATTCAGGTAGAGAATACAATTTTAAACAACATTCCAATTTACTTCTATTATCTAATTTGCTTAATTATTTAGATATCCTTTGTTGAATAAATAGCAATGCACATGGGTGAGCCAATCATACAAGGCATCTATGTGCAGCAACCAATCAGCAGCTACTGAGCCTATCTAGATATACTTTTCAGCAATGTATATTAAGAGAATGAAACAAGTTAGATAATGGATGTAAATTAGAAAGTTGTTTAAAAATGCATGTTTTTTCTAAATCACAAAAGAAAAAATGTGGGTTTCATGTCCCTTTAAGGGTTAATATTTTTTCTAGCATGAGGAATGTAGTGTGCAACTATGTTGGGAGTAGAGGGGAGGGCTTGGAACTCCCTGCTGGGAGAAAGATGAGTGTATTTTCTGCTGCTGTCCCCTATCCCGGTCTTTCTCCTACTGGTACCCTTCTGTCTGCCTCTCTGCCCCCTTGCCCCTTGGCAGTTACCTAGAGTCAGTTCCTTTGTTGGTTTACAAATCCCTCCCTCATTTCCTGGTTGGTTGAATCCGAGTTTCTGTATTTTCTGATTGGGTTACGCTACCTTTCATTATCAAGATAGAGCCAATAATTGTAATACATTGCATATAGTCACCTGATCATCTTAGAAACCAATCGGCTATTACTACTACTTCCTGATATTGTATCATTGGACCGATCATTGTTTACCAATCGTCATTTGACAGATTTGTAGTACCATCAACATTGTAATTGTTGACAAAGGCAAACGCGATACTTTGTTTTCTTTCGGATCGGTCAAATCAGGGGCGAAACTACAGGGGGTGCAGAGGTCGCAGGTTTTTAATAAAAAACGTTAACCTACCACTGCCTGCACTGATATCATGTGAGTGTGACATGACTACAGGGGTTAGTGTTTCTGTTTTACCCATTGGTGTTTATGTGTGTGTGTGTAGGGTGTGTGTGTGTATGTATGTGACTGTGTGTGTATTTATGCATATATGTGTGTTTGTGTATGTTTGTGAAACCAGCAAATTACAGACCTTATTACTACAGCATGTAGGATCTGCAGTCCTGCTACAAATAGAATCAGGCCAATTCCAATTTTAGTTAAGAACCTAACACTAACTATACTAACCCCCTAAAAAAGGGATAATATACTATGAATCAGCAATTGGGCATGGGCCCTATACCCAACGGCAATGGAATCCATCAAATTAAAGATTAGATAGGTCCTAACCATAAGCTGTTCTTTGTCACAAACATAACCAATCTTATGGACATATAATAGGGTTATCAATAGTTAAGAGGAAGTATCTGCAATTACTGACCTAGTGGAGCCATATAATGTATTAGGGAATATCATATCTATAGGAGCAGGTAGGGCTGCAAACAAATAAACAATACATAAAACACAGGGAGAGCAGTGTGAAACCCGTGATTAAAACTAATACCAGAATAATTAGTATACCAATTTATAGGAGATTGTGGAAGATAGCTAAAATAATAAATAACTAGGAACTTTGAAGCAGCTAGCCTGGACCCTAGGTGACAAAACAAATGGTGAGTGAGAGTTGGTGCATACTTCTAAACCATAAACCTTGGCGTTTGTTGACTCTATGAAAAAAAATACATATAGGGTCTATAGCAAACCACATCTAATAAGGAGCAATAAAACATTACATAAAACATCTATGAAATGAATATAGTGTAGAACAGTACACATACCAGCGAGCTTACCACTCGGTTAGGGAGGAGAAAAAAAAATCTTAGATACAATCTACTAAGTGAGTAGATACAACATGTATCTATAAATCCCCTTACATTATATACTATAAAGGCGTGTATACATTGGAAAATAAATATTGGCTGTATTAAACCCCATACATTAAAGTAATAGGTAACGTCATAAGCTTTTTCGATTATACTAAATCTAAGAACATGGTACCTAAAAATATATAAAATTAACAGCGCTAAGGCGTGTGTTTTAGACATTAGGCTAAGAAAAAACAGTACAAAAATTCCTATTCAGGCTAGCAAATGAATGGGCAAAATCTGGTATCTCTTGCAGCTTTGAATGAAATATTATAAAAATAAAAAATAGTGATTGCACTTAGCAAGTGTAGTGTATGACTCTTGAGCACAAGAGAAAAAAAAAAAAGAAAAAAAATATACAAAAAAACAAACATTTTCTCTAAACATTGTGCGGAGAAGCGCTATAACAGTATTGGGATAAACATTGATCATGTTGGAACATGTATTCTCAGTAGGTATTGCCGTGTCCTATAGGAACATCACTGTACAACATTCTGGCGTAAGGTAAGCATAGCTTTTCCGGAGTGAAAAGAGTCTCTAGCCAATGCCAAACTTGTAAAAATAAAATTCAGTCTCTTTCAAATAAACCTTGTTGCACAGTAAAATAGAATAGGCAGAGTGGTAGGCCCAACAATGTGCAAAGAATATTGTGGTAAGCCCTGAACCCCACTCCTGCGACTCCAAGGCATCAGCGAACTCCTGTTTTGATGAGTGGCGTTAAAGAAAAACCCACCGGGTCAAAAAGCCAGCAAAGTCTCCATCTCACTCTAGCTCCAGAAACGACACTCAAAGGAAGATCACTTTGATTCCCCATCTCAAGCATCAACTTCTCAGCACCCTGGAGTTGAGAGGTAAGGGGATCATCACCATATGTAAAAATTGTGTCGCTGTAAGGCTCCCGGGTGTCATGCAAAATAGGAGGGGGCCAGGGATTCCGGCTTTGTTGACAGGGTTCCAAGTACGGCTTCTCCCCCAGCCACCCGGAATTCAATGAGTGGGAAGATTGCAGCTCATGCTGGGTTGCAGCAATATACAAAGGGGCATCTGATCCATTTGGTAAGAGGGTACTCCACATACACAGATCTCCTTTATCATGCGACAGAGCCGCTCCGCCACATTCGATCCCAGGAAGGTATAGCCCAGAGTCACTATTCAAGTTGCCCTCAGAAGGGCCACGCAGCCTCATCATGTTCCCTAGACACCCGCTAGCCAATGGGACCCTCTCAAACACTGACTCAAGTGTTTGTTCCAGTCGAGAAAAATGCAGACCCAGGAGTCTCATAATTTCCTTCTCCAACAGAGTCGACGCCATCTTAGATTACTCAGGGAACACAGTCACTACATAAATAGTTTTGCCGAAATGTCGGGTTAAATAAACTGGAATTGCTTGTTTGTACGCTCCCAGCTCAGATCTAACCTTAGGGCTCACCTCTAGAAAAATTTAAGTAATAAAATGAGTAGAAAAAATGCCCAAAGCATGTCCGTAGCCGGGAGCTCTGTAAAAGTGCGACCGTCCACTTCGGCGGTTAACTCCGCCCCCAATATGTAATAATTTAATATCTTAAATATGCATTAATTAGATGTGTGAGGGTATGAGAGAAAATTGTGAATTGCCTTTAAGTTCTATTTTTGGGAAAAAATATATGCATGATAATCATTATTATCAATAAGGCTGTGTAGATATATCCATTAAAAAGTGACTTTTCAATCTTGCCTCCTCTTATACCCAAGTTTATTATTTTTAATTACTGAACATTTTAATTGTTTGGGTGAACTTTGATGATTTTGTTGAAAATGTTTTTTGCTACGTTGGTAATAGTTTTTCCATCCCTTTCATCTTTATCAGCATTTTTGATGTTATTGGCATGTTCTAGAATTCATGTTCTTTCTTCCTTTGTCGTCATGCCAACATAGATTTTTGGGCATGAACAGATTAGAATATATATGACGCCTGACGAGCGACACATAAAGTGTTGAATTAGTTTATGTGTTTTACCTGTGTTGTCAATAATTTGGTTTTTGTCACATACGTACATGCAGAGCAAGCACCAAGTGGGTACATTACGGTATCAGATGTGTACCCATGTGGTACTTGCATTTATCCTCTGTGATTCGTTAACAAAATTATATATAAAAATAATCCTATTTTTTTTATGTACTAAATGCAACTATTATGCAGGCACTCCGACCCTTCCTCTGTAAAGTGCACAAAGCAGCAATCAAACTTGTGAATCGTTTAATATTTTCAGACCGCTGCAAACTGCAGATAACTGTAACCATGGAAACTGAATCCGCAGATACTGGCATTTTACTGTATATCACATAAATTGGGATATTACTTTATCTATTACTTTACCTGACTTTTATTTACCTTGATATTATCCTTTTTTCCCTGATATAATCTAGAGCAGGGGCTTTCAAAGTTTTAGGGGGTGGGCCCCATCTGACAAAATTTACAAGACAGCCCCCCCATAATAGATGTTACTTTTTTCTCTTTAAAGAAAATTGTAATATTTATTTTTAGTTTTAATTTGGGCATTTCATATCTGATCAAGGGTTCACACACAGCTGCTCAACAAAAGGAGAGCTTCTATCACACCTGTGTTACACACAATGTACTGATTAAGACATCAAATGCAAAGCAGTCTCTGAGCAATTTTTACCTCAGTGCATGTGATTTCCAAGTGTCACTGCTCCTGTGCCTCCCGCTATATGCTCTAGCGCCCCCCTAGGGAGGCCCACACTGATCCAGAGATAACCCAGTTATTGGTATGGCCTTTTATGTTCTAGTTTGTTTTAATGTCTCTCCCATTGGTTCCTTCTCTTATGTATACTGAAGAAAAGAAATGGTTAAGTACATCAGTCTTCCCCTGGTTACTATTAAATGGAAATGAAGCCCAAATGTTTTCTTTCATGATTTAGAAAGAGCATGCAATTTTAAAAGACTTTCCAGTTTACTTCTATTATCTAATTTACTTCATTCTCTTTATATCCTTTGTTGAAAAACAATGTATGCTTACCTGATGAATTCATTTCTTTCTTGATGGCGAGAGATCACGGGCCATTACTCCTGGGAATTACTCTTTTCTACCACTAGGAGGAGCCAAAAATTCTCAGAGCCCTATAAAACCCCTCCCACCTCCCACAGTTTAACGTATAGCCAAGCAAAGCGAGGTAAGAAAAAGGAATAAGAGCCACAAAAGGAGCAGGGGAAAAAAGATGTGCTAAAGAAAAAACTAAACTACAAAAACAAGAATACAGGGTTGCGCTTCCCTGTTTTCTTGCTTTTGCAGTAAAGTTTTGAAGAGTCTGTGATGGGACTTCCTTTGGAGGAGCTGCAGTTTTAAACAAGCTGGATCTACTGGATTTATGAACTTCCTTTTCTAATAACAAGTAACTTTGTATCAAGTTAATACGATACATGATAGAAGAAATTTTATAACGAATATAGGCTGTGCAGTAATATCAACTGAGGTGCCTTTGTTTGTATGATTGTTCTCACGATCTTTTACACTAGAAATAATCATTGTGCAATGCAGTAGCGCACTATTTGTTCTATCTTTGTGTAATTTTGTAAAGAAAAAACTAAACCTAAAAAAACATAGGGTGGGATCTCGTGGACTGAATATTTCACGTAAGCAGACATTATGTTTTCTCTCATAGAGGTGATGAGAGTTCCCGATCCATTACTCCTGGGAACTAATACCCAAGCTGTAGAGTCCATGAATAATTACATAAAGGGAGGGGTTTAGAAACATCTTTTTTCACAGAGAATTTAAATCCACAAATTCAATATTATTATTTTTAATTGCACTTAAAATAAATTAAAAAGGCAAAAAAAAATCAGACAGACAACTGCCTGAAGAACCTTTCTACCAAAGGCTTCTGAAGAAGCAAAAACATCAAAATGGTAGAATTTTGTAAAAGTATGCAAAGAAGGCCAATTAGCTGCCTTGCAAATCTGGTCAACTAAAGCCTCATTCTTGAAGGCCCAAGAAGGGGCAAATTACCTAGTAAAATGAGCTGTAATCCGTTGTGGAGGAAAATTACCTGCCTCCAAGTAAGCCTTGTGAATCAAAGGTTTCAACCAAGAAGCCAAAGAAACAGCAGAAACTCTCTGACCTTTCCAAGGACCAGAAAAGAAAAAGAAACAAAATGGAAGTTTGTCTAAAGTCTTTAGTGGCATCAACGTAATATTTCAATGCCCTAACAACGTCCAAAATATGCAACAATCTCTCTGAAGCATTCTTGGGATTAGGACACAAAGAAGGAACAACAATTTTTCTGCTTATGATAACTGAAGAAACAACCATAGGCAAAAGTATTTTGCCTTATCCTGATGAAAAATCAGATAAGGAGAACCACAAGAAAGAGCAGATAATTCAGAACCTCTTAAGAATAAGATAATTCAGAACCTAGCAGAAGAGATAGGCAAACTAAATAACACCTTCCAAGAAAGCAGTTTAATATTAAAAAGGAGGAGCCTGCAAAAATCCTAAACACCAAGTTAAGCTTCCATGGAGAAGAAATTGGCTTAATTACAGGTTTAATACTAAACAAAGCTTAAAAAAAAAACATGAATATTAGAAAGATTAGTATTCTTCCTATGAAACAAAACAAAGAGAACCTCAGCGCAAACTTTTATACGTGGCTGTTCTGGAAATAACAGCCCTCCCCTAAGACTGTCACGTAGAAGAGGATACAAAAAAAATAGAAAAATAGAAAACTAGAACAGCACTAAAAATGCAGGATATCAAAAGTAGCAGTTAAAATAAATAATTTCTACTCCAAAAAAGATATATCATTAAAAAACACATTTATTCAATATGTTGACAGAAAAGGACAGTGCGATTTAAAACACTTAGGAAATAAGTTATTTTAAAATGTGTGACTGGTCACATAAAAGATATAATAAGTAAATGACTGTTCTCAGACTGTATAAAAAAATCATACAAGAAGGCACAGAAAACAGCATGTGAAATATATGTCAATCACTGCTCCAGTAAAAATATATAAAAATCACATAATACACACTAACAATGTCTGTATAAGTGTTTATAAAAAAAAACTAATATGCCCCCAATGAGTTCGATAGAATAAGGCTTTCAGTGCTTGTGTATTAATATTGATGTAGCCCAAAAGAAGGGGGTAATACTGGTATGAAATCTGGTATATATACTGCTTTATTAGCGCTGTTCTTGTTTTCAATTTTAAGACATAGAACTGACAGATAGGCCCTTATTCAGACCATCCTGTAAGAACTGCAGAATCCTAAGAATTCTGAAAGAATGCCAGGAAAAACTATTATCTAAACACAAAGAAATAAAGGCCTTCCAGACCTTATGATAGATTCTCCTACTTACGAGCCCCAATTATGGTTTGAATCACCTTAAGCCCTATGTCTATGGACTAAACGTTCAATTTCCATGCTATCAAATTCAGATACTTAAAGGCCCATTAAACAAAGAAAATGTCTTTCATGATTCAGATAGATAATACAATTTTAAGCAACATTCCAATTTACTTCTATTACTTAATTTGTTGCATTATTTAGATATCCTTTGTCAAAGAAATATCAATGCACATTGGTGAGCCAATCACATGAGGCATCTATGTGCAGCCACCTATCAGAAGCTACTGAGCCTATCTAGATATGCTTTTCAGGAAAGAATATCAAGAGAATGAAGCAAATTAGATCATAGAAGTAAATTAGAATTTACAATTTTATGGAATGCCTTCATGAATTCCTTTATTTCTTATTTTATATGTAATAGGTCTATGATGGTTGACATATGCAACTGCTGTGACATTGTTTGTCTGGAAATGGAAATAAAACATTTATAGGTAACTTCGACTCCTGAGGATCCCAAATTCCCTGTGCTCTCAAAGACCCCAAACAGCTCCACAACCTGAGTGGCTTGCATCTTTTAGTCCAGGAAGGAAGAGCAAAAGAAACCCCTTGAATAATAATCTGATGATCCAGCCACCGAGTCAGAGACTGACTTGTATTGGGATCCAAAAATATTTTTGAGACAGCGGAGTATAATCTCTGCACCATTGACAAAGCATACAAAAGCTGAAGAGGTCTAATGTAAAAACAAGCAAATGTAATTGCATTTGAAGCTGCAAGCATAAGACCTAGAACTTCCATACAAAGAGCAACCAAGGGGAAAGAGAGAGACTGAAGATTCTGACAGGCTGACCCCAATCTTAACCTTTCATGATCCAGATAGATAATACAATTTTAAGCAACATTCCAATTTACTTCTATTACCTAATTTGTTGCATTATTTAGATATCCTTTGTTAAAGAAATATCAATGCACATTGGTGAGCCAATCACATGAGGCATCTATGTGCAGCCACCTATCAGAAGCTACTGAGCCTATCTAGATATGCTTTTCAGGAAAGAATATCAAGAGAATGAAGCAAATTAGATAATAGAAGTAAATTAGAAAGTTGTTTAAAATGGTATTCTCTATCTGAATCATGAAAGAAAAAATGTGGGTTTAATGTCCCTTTTAAGATCCAGATGAAAAACAGACCCTTGAGACAGAAGGTCTGACTGCAGAGGCAGAGGCCAAGGAGGACAACTGGACATCTGAACCAGATCTACATACCAAATCCTGCAAGGCCAAGCTGGGTCAATCAGGATTACTGAGGATTTCCCTAGGCTTATTTTGGAAATCACTCTGGGATTTTTTTTCTTATTTTTTAATTTTTATATATATTTTTTTCTATCTCCATATTTATTTTTTCACTTTTTTTTCCTTTTTTTCTCATCATCACCTATATATTTCTCCAACCGCATGTCCAACACCTTTGACTAAACTGTTTATTTTGGGATTTAACCATCACAAACTTGTAAATCAATTATTATTCACCTGGGATCATATAACTTTAACACTTTTAGAATACACCAGAATACTCCTAGGAGGTTCAAAGCACCTTAACCTTCTCTGTCTACACATTTAGTCAGATTATATATTGACACCTGTATCTGCAATTTTATGGAATGCCTTAATGAATTCCTTTATTCCTTATTTTATATGTAATAGGCCTGTAATAAACAATTTTTAATATTAGATACATGTATCCTAATGTTTTTATTTAAAATTTTATTTTTATTTCAAATTGTATTTATTTCATGTTGTAATAAATCACTGTTATACTTAGATTCAACCATATTTACCACACATTTGTGAGTTACATTCACCATTGCCTTTTTTGGCGCTCCTTTAACTTTTCTCCTAAACTACTAGAGCATCCACTAACTCTGCTTGAGGATTTCTGGACGTCGCAAAGTACCTGGGAAATTTGTTATTTAAACAAGAATCCATCAGATCTATCTCTGGAAGACCCTAAAGATCCACAATATGATTGAACACATCCTGGTGAAGAGACCACTCCTCTGGACTGACGACTGAGAAAGTCAGTTTCTCAGTTGTTAACCCCTGGTATATGAATTGCAGATACTAGACAGCAACTGATTTCTGCCCATGAGAGAATTTAAGACATCTACCTCATGGTTAGGAAACTGTGAGTTACCCCCTGATGGTTGACATATGCAACTGCTGTGACATTGTCTGTCTGGAAATGGAGATAAAACATTTATAGGTAACCTCGACTCCTGAGGATCCGAAATTCCTTGTGCTCTCAAACACCCCAAACAGCTCCACAACCTGAGAGGCTTGCATCTTTTAGTCCAGGAAGGAAGAGCAAAAGAAGCCCCTTGAATAATAATCTGATGATCCAGCCACCGAGTCAGAGACTGACTTGTATTGGGATCCAAAAATATTTTTGAGACAGCGGAGTATAATCTCTGCACCATTGACAAAGCATACAAAAGCTGAAGAGGTCTAATGTAAAAACAAGCAAATGTAATTGCATTTGAAGCTGCAAGCATAAGACCTAGAACTTCCATACAAAGAGCAACAGAGGGGAAAGAGAAAGACTGAAGATTCTGACAGGCTGACCCCAATCTTAACCTTCTCTGCTCTGTTAGCGAAAGATGCTTGTTGGGTTAACGCACATCCCTTTAGTTTTATTATAGTTACTTTCACGCTTTGGCTGGTTTACGCACGTTGGGTTAGCAAACGTTCGTCCTTGGCTATGCGATAAATGCGCTGTGGGGTTTTGGCACACTAAATCCCTGAAAGCTGTTCATTTTTCTGCATGCGTTTTCTTCATTCTAAGGAGCATTGTCTGCCCTGGGGATATAATGTTAATGTCTCCTGGTTTGTTGTGCAGTTCAGCTTAGCGTGCATTGTACCTGTGAGTTTATGTAAAAAGCTACTTAAAGGGACAGTCAAGTCCCAAAAAAACGTTCATGATTCAAATAGGGCACGTAGTTTTAAACAACTTTCCAATTTACTTTTATCACCAATTTTGCTTTGTTCTCTTGGTATTCTTAGTTGAAAGCTAAACCTAGGCGGTTCATATGATAATTTCTTAGACCTTGAAGGCCGCCTCTAATCTAAATGCATTTTGACAATTTTTACAACTAGAGGACGTTAGTTCATGTGTTTCACATAGGTAACATTGAGCTCATGCACGTGAATTTAGTGAGCACTGATTAGCTAAAATGCAAGTCTGTTAAAAGAACTGAATTAAGGGGGCAGTCTGCAGAGGCTTAGATACAAGGTAATTACAGAGGTACAACGTGTATTATTATAACTGTGTTGGTTATGCAAAACTGGGGAATGGGTAATTAAGGAATTATCTATCTTTTAAAACAAAAATTCTGGTGTTGACTGTCCCTTTAAGAGGGGGTAAGTGATTTCCAGTCCTCAAGAACTTTTAAAGGGGGTTATAGTGTTTATTGCATTGCTTTGTCATATGCTATAATGGAGCTGTCTGACTCTGTCCCTAAATCTACCCGAGTCCCCTGAACACCTTTCTGCCATTATTAGGTGTGTGTATTATAAAAAATCTGAGGTACAGTACCTTCTCCAGCTCATTTATGTGTCACATGTTTAGAATTATTAATATCAGACCAACTTAATGCTGTTTCTTTGGGTACTAATTCACCTTCTGTTTCTTAATTACAGGAGAATGTTGATAATGTTTCACCTAGTGTGAAAACGTTTATTAGCTCTTCCATGTGCATTGCTCTTTCTTCAACAAAGAATATCTGAAGAATAAAGCAAATTAAATAATAGAATTGAATGGAATGTTGTTTAAAATTGTATTCTCTATCTGAATCATGAATTAAATATTTGGGTTTCCGTGTCCCTTTAATCAAGCTACCTTTCTCAGATTTTAATGTACCTTTATTTTCATTCTTATATGGTGCACAATTTATATACAAAAAAAATATGAATATGAAATCTAAAAAATAGCTTTTGGGGTTCAGGCACAGCATACAATTTTAAGAAAATGTCCAGTTCACTTCTATTATTAAATTTGTTTTGTTCCCATGATATATTGTGATGAAGAGATACATAGGTAGCCATCTAGACTGGAACACTACATGGCAAAAAATACTGATGCCATATAGTGCTCCAGAAACGGGCCAGCTTCTAAGCATACGTCCTTGCTTTTCAACAAAAGATTTCAAGCAAACAAAGAAAAATGGATAACAGGAGTAAATAAGGAAATTGATTAAAATCACATGCTCTATCTGAATCATGAAAGAAAAATTTTGGGTTTCATATCCCTTTCATTTTTAATGTTGGCAAATCTGATTATTTTTCTGCATACTTTGCTACATTCCTCCTATTTTACTCGTGATTGGATTTATTTACTTTTATGCATAACTATGAGGCCAATTTATTAAAGGTCTTGCGGACCTGATCCGACAGTGTGGATCAGGTCCCCAAGACCTCGCTGAATGCAGAGAGCAATATGCTCTCTGTATTCAGCATTACACCAGCAGCTCACAAGAGCTGCTGGTGCAACACCGCCCCCTGCAGACTCGCAGCCAATGGGCCGCCAGCAGGGAGGTGTCAATAAACCTGATCGGGTTGAATTCTGGCGATCTCTGTCCGCCTGCTCAGAGCAGGGTTATGGAGCAGCAGTCTTTGTGACCGCTGCTTCATAACTGCTCATAACTGCTCTTTCTGGCGAGTCTGAAGACTCGCCAGAAACACGGCCCTTCAAGCTCCATTCGGAGCCTGATAGATAGGCCTCTATGTGGTATGTGTCGATGTGTTTATGTATTTAACAATGTTTTTAACGTTTTCCATTTATCCTCTGTGATTTCATTTGAGAATACTTCATCCCAAGTTATGCTATTTAACAAATGAATTCTTAATGAACTCTTGTAATACTGCTTATGGAAACCAATTTCAAATGTGGCCAGTTTATGATCAAAGTTACTTAAATGTTCTTTGACTTCTATTATTTCTGCTCCTTTACACAGGCCCGGCGCTTGCATAAGGCAGCTTATGCAGCCGCCTTAGGGCACCCAAGCAGGGGGGGCTCAATCTTGAGCGGCAGACGGATATATATATTTTTTAGCAAGTCCAACAACATTTAGTGAGAGTGTCAGTTTGCCTCGCATTGCCCCAAGCCCACTGCAGTGCAAAGTTATTTTTTTTTTATTATAAATAAATTACTTTCTATTGGTTCCTTTTTACCACTTAGGTAACCGGCATTGTTATGTGACGTTTTTCCCAATGACATCCTGACCCAGAGCTCAGGTGCGCGGTAAATAATAAAGCCAGTTCTGTCCGGGTAGTGGTGGTAGCGGTGTGGTTCATTCACTTTTTTTAAAAATTTTTTTATTGAGGTAGTGGTTTGGCATACAAACAAAGAATTACAGCAATATACAATAGAGTTCTCAAATTGCTTATAGCAAGCTGCATTGTATGGGTTACATATTAGAGTTGCGTATGCGATAGACATTACTTGTGATCCCCATTGTACAAAGCAAAGCAAATAACATAGGAAAATGCTGCAAGAGAAGAGAAAAAAAAAATTTGAACCTTCTTATCTTTCTAAGAGACCACTCTTGGACCTCATATCAAAAGTATTAAATAACAATAGTGGAAGGTTACCTCAATGGTAAGAGGCCACTTGTGGACCTCATTATGAAGACCTCAGGTTTTAATTTTATTTTACTGTATATTTGTTAGGTAGGGGAAAAATAAGATTTTCTTTCCAGTAGAATGAGTTTACCATAGGAGTCTAGGGTATAGGGACATGGCTAAAATCATACTATGGGTGACATTCCTGCATCATATCAGTTACATAGGGTTGCAGGTGAGTACACATGTCTTGGAGCATGCAGGGTTAGGGTCGTGGATAGAACCCTTCACAAGGACATAGTGTTAATTAGTAGGTCATGCACCTCTAGATTATGAGCTATACATTTTCAGGGGATATGCTTCGGCTTAATAAAGCAATACAGCTTGCATCCTTAGCTAAGTAATCCATTATAAATTGTGCAGTGAAGGCTTGAATTTGTTAATAGGAGTATCTGGCGAAGAAAAAGTGAAGAAATACTCAGCACTGTACTCATATCCTATTTTGAAGATATTTTGAAGCTTCTTGGCTAGGATTATTATTAGGACAGCTATCATAAACATAAATCCTGATATGAAACACCTACTTGCTTCTCAACAAAGATAGGATCTCACCATCCCGGCCGTAGACAGCGAGACCCCAAGACATACTAATGGGGGATTAGAAGCAGGCACTCTTAGGTGCAGCTAGGGAATCAAAATAAGAAATAACGTTGGTAAAATTATTACTGCTTTGTGGGAGAGAATAAATATATTTGTCCTGCAAATATATATTAGGTGAGGATTCAGTTTCTGTAGTTAGCTGCATTTACAAGAGGTATCTATAGTTTGCTACTCTATCCCTCTTATCAAATCTCAATCTAGTAGGTGCTATAAGAATATATATAGGAATTATCCAGGTTGAGTACATTTCTATGTTTGACCTGCAGAAATACTGTATGTTAAATAAACATTCAGCTTCTAGTGCTGTAACCAACAGGCAGTTTTAAGGGAAATATGGTCAGTTTGCAGCTCTGATTGCCTTGTGAGATCTCAAACTGGCAGGTACAAAACCACTATAGAGGTTCTGAACATCAAAACATAAAAAGTGCAACTGGTAACAATACATCAGAAATGCTATAGATATGTTTGACCTGCAGGTATATATTAGTCAAGCATTCAACTTATAGTGCTTTGTTCTGTAAATACAAAATAGGTAAGGTAAGTAATCAACTTTCATAGTTATGACCAACAGGGAACTGTATTTATAAGAGGCATCCACAGTGTACTGCTATAGCTGCCGTATCTGGTCTCTACTACTAGGTACAAAGAAAATATAGATACGCATCATCTAGTTTTCGAGTATCAGAACCTATAAAATACAACCTTATGGTGCAAGATACTTTTTAAATGTACGTTATTTCTCAAATAAAGTCCCATTAATGTTCATGAGAGTCCGTATAGCCTTGATTGTCTATTAATGTAGGGAACTGCATAGATTCACTACTCACCACCTTTGTCTGTTTGTATGCTGGTGTCTATCCCACACCCGTTTTATTAAACAAGAGTCCAGGGTGTAGACTCATGTAATCTTGGAAAACATGCCCCCACAAGGTAAACCTCCAACTGGTGCCCCCTAAGAGGCTGGGTCTGAAGCGGGATGGAAGTAGGACCAGGGTTGCAAGCACAATGGGTGTACACATTTTACCTCTTAATGCCGACCAATCTGACTGCAAGATCGCAGCGGCTGACTGCGTAGCGGTGAGCTGATCGGTTTGACCCCTCAAACCATAGTATTCCAGAGCTGTCGCCGACTCCGGACATTAAACGGCAGGTGGTTGGGTAGGCAGAGATAGGGTTATTGCATCGGTCTCCTCTTGATGATCAGATCAGGCTGCTGTGTTTGTACCCTTTAAATGACACGTGCCCGCATATATAACATCAGCACGCCATATCACGAATGGTCCCTTACTTTTGGTAGCAAACTCCAGCATGGTATCCAACTTGTTGTCAGTGTCGGTGCAAGACTGCTAATCTGGGTCGGTATCATTTTTCCAAGCTGCAGCTAATGTACTCCATAGAAATGCTTGTCCAGAAGATCCTTAATCTTGTTGTATAAAATAGGTTCTTCTGACTCCATCTAGTAGGTAAAGGTGTTAATTCCCCACAAGGTATGTTACGCTAGTACTCTCCTGGTATGTTGGGTTCAGCACTATGTGCTGCTTAAGGAGAAGGCCCAGATGTGCCTTGCCGGGGGTAAGTTAAAGGCCTCAACCTTAAAGTTTGCTCCAGGGGCTCAAAGTCGCATCTATCGCAACAATTTTGGGCTCATCCGATGCAGGATCTTTAGTGAGTCAAAAATCTGTTTGTGTGGCTGACAGATGAGCCATCTGGAATATTATATCAAGCTAAAATGAATAGGATGCAGGAGTAGTGTGGAATTATGTGACCTATCATGGCCGCCGCCCGGAAGTTCCCCCTCATAAATTATTTTTTACCACCCGGTCATCCTTGTGACTGACTTTTACTGCACTTTAACCCAGCTTCTTCCTAACTAGTAGTGCTGAGGGCTGCAGGCCATCAGCGGCTGTCGAGTAAAACAAACATAGGTGTAGCACAGGATCAAGTAGTACCGAGGATGGTCCATGGGGCATGAGATTGCTATTGAGTGCTGTGCTGCTGCCTAACTCGCTCTGGGAGGAGGGTGTGGACAAGCTGGGGTCAACAGATATCCAGTATGTGTGCAAATTGCTGTCCATGATTCCAGGGTCCATAGAACACATTCTGTGAAAGGTAGGTTTGTTTTTTACAATGCTACATTTTTTATTTTATTTTTTTTACATTGGAGTGCTTGGTAGTCTGTAGCATATCAAATAAATTGCTAAATTACTGACATAGGCAAAAAATGACTGTTCTCATTAAACTAAAAAAAGCCTACATGAAATTTAGTACGCATGTGGCACACAGCAGAACTGCGCTCCCTAAAGGGATGATGCTAAACAGGTATTAAAGGCCCCTAATTGGCGCTGCTGTTTGAGATACCTGTCAGTCGACAGTACCTGCTCTAGACTGCATCACTCACATTTTGTATGGTACCCACAGTGCTTTCTCTCTATCTTATTTATTTATTTCACATGGAGTTGGTATTTTCCACAAACTGTTGCTTGCTGGTACAAATGACCTAAAACACATTCTGTGAGAGGTTGGTTTACAAATAGCAACGCAAAACCGTTGTCTGATTTGCTATACAGCACAACCACTATCTGATTTGTTATGCAGCACAACCGCTGCCTGGTTTGTTATGCAGCACAACCGCTGCCTGGTTTGTTATGCAGCACAACCGCTGCCTGGTTTGTTATGCAGCACAACCGCTGCCTGGTTTGTTATGCAGCACAACCGCTGCCTGGTTTGTTATGCAGCACAACCGCTGCCTGGTTTGTTATGCAGCACAACCGCTGCCTGGTTTGTTATGCAGCACAACCGCTGCCTGGTTTGTTATGCAGCACAACCGCTGCCTGGTTTGTTATGCAGCACAACCGCTGCCTGGTTTGTTGTTATGCAGCACAGCCGCTGCCTGGTTTGTTGTTATGCAGCACAGCCGCTACCTGGTTTGTTATGCAGCACAACCGCTACCTGGTTTGTTATGCAGCACAACCGCTGCCTGGTTTGTTGTTATGCAGCACAGCCGCTGCCTGGTTTGTTATGCAGCACAACCGCTACCTGGTTTGTTATGCAGCACAACCGCTGCCTGGTTTGTTATGCAGCACAACCGCTGCCTGGTTTGTTATGCAGCACAACCGCTGCCTGGTTTGTTATGCAGCACAACCGCTGCCTGGTTTGTTATGCAGCACAACCGCTGCCTGGTTTGTTATGCAGCACAACCGCTGCCTGGTTTGTTATGCAGCACAACCGCTGCCTGGTTTGTTATGCAGCACAACCGCTGCCTGGTTTGTTATGCAGCACAACCGCTGCCTGGTTTGTTATGCAGCACAACCGCTGCCTGGTTTGCTATGCAGCACAACCGCTGCCTGGTTTGCTATGCAGCACAACCACTGTCTGATTAGCTATGCAGCACAACCATTGTCTGATTTGCTATGCAGCACTACCGTTGTCTGATTTGCTATGCAGCACTACCGTTGTCTGATTTGCTATGCAGCACTACCGTTGCCTGATTTGTTATGAAGCACAACCACTGCCTGATTTGTTATGCAGCACAACCACTATCTGATGTGTTATACAGCACAACCACTGCCTGATTTTCTGTGCAGCACTAACACTGCCTGATTTGCTGTGCAGCACTAACACTGTTTGATTTGAAAATAGCCAACAATCAGCATGCGTTACCCAGGTGCTAAACAAAAAATGGTGCAGCTCCTAAGCTTACATTCCTGCTTTTTAAATACAGATACCAAGAGAACGAAGAAAAATTGATAATAGGAGTTAATTAGAAAGTTGCTTAAAATTTCATGCTCTGAATCATAATAGAAAAAAAATTGTGTTTCATATCCCTTAAACTAGAAATGAGATGGTATGTAATCGGGGGTGGGGGGTGGCAAAATGTATCCTCGCATGTGTGGCCAAAAAAATCCTAGCACCAGCCCTGCCTTTACAACAGTAACAAAGAACTGTCAAACAAGCGCTGAAATATCTGTAATAAAACAGTTATGGCTTCCTAATAACTAACACAGCAAACAAAAGGTTAAATAATTTTGTTAAAAAAGGTTAATGATATGATCAGAGTATTTCACCACCTCCACTGGTCCTGAGAGATTCTCCCAACACGTTGAGATGGTTGTAGCACTACAGCAAAAAATAAAGAAAGGAAGGTGCGCTAAAAAGTTTAACTCTTAGCATGCATGCACTACCAGTGGCTGCTAAAGCTAAATCTATGAAGGAAACAACAAGAATTTAGTACAGGTGAGAGAAAGTATCTGTGTATAGTTCTGTATTAACTCCTTACAGTTCTAAAGCCAACTGCTCTAAATTTAAAGAAACAGTAACCTCATTTAAAAGTGCCCAAATGTGCTTAAAATTGCTTATAAAAGGTGTATGGTTTATAAATATATGTCCCCTGACTATGTAAATCATGTGTATATGTTCATACTAATAGCCAGTGGGCTATGAAGGTGCAAAGTACTTACCTGTCAGCATCTTCATCTACTGCTTACTTCAGCTGCAGCAACTGCATCCAGTAGATGAGCCCATCCTTGGCAATGATCTTTACCAGCATTCTACAATCCAGGGGTTTGGTGGTGGATAAATCCGTGTTTCACCTGTAGACCAGGGGATTGGTAGATAATTCCCATTTCACTTGGATGGTGTGTGGCATTATCCACTGGGAAAATATTTTTAATGACTGGCTGATAACTCCTTGTCTACCCCTCTTTGCAGAGGAAATGAGTCTCAGACCAGTCAGATAATCCTTCTAAATGACAGTAGCAGTTCAGAATTCACCTTATCACAGCAAGGAGGCAAAACAAAAAATATATGCTTACCTGATAAATTAATTTCTTTCAAGGTGGTGAGAGCCCATTATATCTGGGATTCAATCCCTGGCAAATAGGAGGTGGCAAAGATTCCAAAAAACTCAGAGAGTATTCTTTTCCTCTTACTTCACTGATTAGCCAGTTTTACGTATAGCCAAGTAAGTATAAGTAGAAAGGTAGGAAAGGGCAAAAAGGAAAATGAGGTGCAAAACTAGAACTGTCACCAGAGAAAAATTAACAATTAAAATAATTAAATAGGGTGGGCCTCTCACAACCTGGAAAGAAATTAATTTATCAGGTAAGCATAAATTTTGTTTTCTTTCTTAAGGTGGTGAGAGTCCATGAGTTCATCTGGTAACTAATACTCAAAGATGTGGAGTCCACGAGTAATGAAGGAGGGATACAAATTTTGAAAAAGGCAGGCACCTAATTTCTAGTCCCACTCAGGAGAACTTTCCTATAAAAAGCTGCTTCTGAAAAAGCAAAAACATCAAAGTGGTAGAATGTAGTATGTAGGATTGACCATGTTGCTGCCTTGCACATTTGTTCTACAGAAGTTTTGATTGTCCAGGAAGTGGGACACAATCTAGTAGAATGAGCAGTAATACATTTTGGAGGAGACTTCCCCCTTCCAAGTTAGCCTTGAGGATATATTATTTTTACCAAAAAGCCAAAGTAATTTGCTGTGGTGTTCTGACCTTTGCATGGACCTGTGAAATGAATGAACAGAGTAGAAGATTGCCTAACCGTTCACAACAGTAGCTTAATGTCTAAAGAGTGCATAGGTTGAAATGGTGAAACTTACAAGACTTGTATAACCAAATTAAGGTTTAAAGTAGGAGAACTTGGCTTAATAAATGGCTTTAATCTAACTAAAGCTTGAAATAATAGTGATTGTCCTATGGTAGAGAACTGAAAGCAATAACAATTGCCCCTTGAAAGAGCTAGCAGATAAGCAGCTCTTTGAAGAATGCAGGTCTTGAGGAAGAGACCATGGAGGAAAGCTGGACATCTTAACTAAGTCCGTAAACCAAGTTCTCCAAGGCCAAGATGGAGTTATTAGTAGGGATGGGCGAATATTTCTAAAAATTCGACATATAAAAAGAATTTTGATACATTCGTTTGTTCAAATCAAATTTTGAATGTTTACATAATATTCTATTTTCAAATTTTCGTTTTTTAATTTTTCAATAAAATTTGAAAATATTTGTTCGAATAATAGACTGTTTAGTTATGTATTTTATATCACATTCAATTTCAAAATGTAATATTCGAAATTTGAATGTGACATTCGAATTCGAATGTAACATTCAAAATAGTATTTCTAGTCTACAACTGTGTTTAATAAAATAGTATTTCTATTCTAATACTGTGTTTATAAATGTAATATTCGAATTTGAATGTGACATTCGAATTCGAAATAGTATTTCTAGTCTATAACTGTGTTTAATAAATGTAATTTTCATATTTGAATGCTACATTCAAATTTGAATGTAACATTCGATTTTGAATGTAATATTCATATTTGAATGCTACATTCAAATTTGAATGTAACATTATATTTTGAATTAGTATTTCTAGTCTAATACTGTGTTTTATAAATGTAATATTCGAATTTGAATGTCATATTCGAATTCGAAATAGTATTTCTAGCCTACAATTGTGCTGTATAAAGGTAATATTCGAATTCTAATGTAGCATTTGAATTTGAAATAGTATTTCTAGTCTACAACTGTGTTTTATAAATGTAATATTCGAATTCGAATGTGACATTCAAATTCTAATGTGACATTCGAATTTGAAAGTAACATTCGAAAACTGTAAATAACATTCAATAGTAGAATTTTTAAGAATATTCGTTGTTATCAACATTCGATTATGTAAATCGAATTTCTACAGTAACATTCGTTCTAACATTCAAATTCGAATACAAACACATTCGCCCATCCCTAGTTATTAGGATTACTGACGACAGCTCTTCTTTAATTCAAGCTACACTCTTGGAAGTAAAACTGTTGGAGGAAAAATGTATGACAGGTAAAATGACCAAGGAGCTGCAAGAGCATCTACAAACTTCCTGAGGATTTCTGGACCTCACAAAATAACTAGGGAACTTGTTGTTTAAACAAGAAGCCATCAGGTCTATCTCTGGAACACTCTATTTCTTGACAATCTAATTGAAAACTTTCAAATGAAGAGATAATTCCCCTGGATGAAGGGATTGTTAACTGAGATAATGCGCTTCCCAGTTGTTCACACCTAGAATATGAATCCCAGAAATCATGCAGCAATTGATCTCAGTCCATTGTAGAATTTGAGATACCTCCTTCATTGCTAGAGAACTCTTTGATGAGAGATATATGCCACAGGCGTGACATTATCTGATTGAAAATAAAAGA
The DNA here is from genome assembly GCF_027579735.1 of Bombina bombina. Classification (NCBI taxonomy): domain Eukaryota; kingdom Metazoa; phylum Chordata; class Amphibia; order Anura; family Bombinatoridae; genus Bombina; species Bombina bombina. The sequence goes on from NC_069500.1 coordinate 482,480,771, forward strand.
AGAGCCCAGAATATCTGTGATGCAGCAGTTAGAATATAAACTGTAAACATAGAAATTTATAATTAAAGGCTTTCCCAAATATAATATAGATGGAGATAAATTAAATCAATACAGTAGTGATAGAATTACTGATATTAGGATCTTATGAACGTGGCTGAGAGAGAAGAACTGCTTTATCATATCTTGGGTTAAGCAGTACTTGCAGAACAGCGTTTATATATATATATATAATATGAAAACACAGTCTCCAACATAGTATAAGAATCAGAGGATAGTAGGAAACAATGTAACATATGAAACTCAGCACTGAATATGGCTGACAGGGTAGTGGTAGAAAAATTAAGTAAAATAATGTGAAGTTGCCACTGAAAATAAATATACATAAATAAATGGAACAGAATGTACTAAGAAAAATAAATACCAGTAGCTGTGTTGCAGTGGATACAGTTGTGCTCATAAGTTTACATACCCTGGCAGAATTTATGATTTCTTGGCCATTTTTCAGAGAATATGAATGATAACACAAAAGCTTTTCTTTCACTCATGGTTAGTGTTTGGCTGAGGCCATTTATTATCAATCAACTGTGTTTACTCTTTTGAAATCATAATGACAACATAAACTACCCATATGACCCTGATCAAAAGTTAACATACCCTGGTGATTTTGGCCTGATAACATGCACACAAGTTGACACAAAGGGGTTTGAATAGCTATTAAAGGTAACCATCCTCACCTGTGATCTGTTTTCTTAGTGTGTGTGTATAAAAGGTCAATGAGTTTCTGGACTCCTGACAGACCCTTGCATATTTCATCCAGTGCTGCACTGACGTTTCTGGATTCTGAGTCATGGGGAAAGCAAAATAATATTCAAAGGATCTGCTGGAAAAGGTAGTTGAACTGTATTAAACAGGAAAGGGATATAAAAAGATATCCAAGGTATTGAGAATGCAAATCAGCAGTGTTCAAACTCTAATAAAGAAGTGGAAAATGAGGGGTTCTGTTGAAACCAAACCACAGTCAGGTAGACCAACTAAAATTTCAGCCACAACTGCCAGGACAATTGTTTGGGATGCAAAGACAAACCCACAAATAACTTCAGGTGAAATACAGGACATGTGGTGTGGCTGTTTCAAGATGCACAATAAGGAGGCACTTGAAGAAAGGTGGGCTGCATGGTCGAGTTGCCAGAAGAAAGCCATTACTACGCAAATGCCACAAAGTATCCCGCTTACAATACGCCAAACAGCACAGAGACAAGCCTCAAACTTTCTGGCACAAAGTCATTTGGAGTGATGAGACCAAAATTTAGCTTTTTGGCCACAACCATAAACGCTACATTTGGAGAGGAGTCAACAAGGCCTATGATGAAAGGTACACCATTCCTACTGTGAAACACAGAGGTGGATCACTGATGTTTTGGGGATGTGTGAGCTACAAGGGCACAGGAAATTTGGTCAGAATTGATGGCAAGATGAATTCAGTATGTTATCAAACAGAAAGCCTAATTTTCCACTTCTTTATTAGAGTTTAAACACTGTTGATTTACATTCTCAATTCCTTAGATATCTATTTATATCCCTTTCCTGTTTTATACAGTTCAACTACCTTTTTCCCACAGATCCTTTGACAATTCTTTTTCTTTCCCCATGACTCAGAATCCAGAAACGTCAGTGCAGCACTGATGAAAGACACAAGGATCTGTCAGGAGTCCAGAAACTCATTGACCTTTTATACACACACACTAATTACAAGCAAAGAAATCACAGGTGAGGATGGTTACCTTTAATAGCCATTCAAACCCCTTTGTGTCAACTTGTGTAGTTTCTGTTGTCATTATGATTTAAAAAGAGTATACACAATTGATTGATAATAAATGGTTTCAGCCAAACACTAACCATGAGTGAAAGAAAAGTTTTTGTGTTATTCATATTGTCTGAAAAATGGCCAAGAAATCATAAATTCTGCCAGGGTATGTAAACTTATGAGCACAACTGTATACACTGAGGATAACAGAGGAATAGCAATGTAGCAAATCAGGAGGGGTATTTATAGAGCCTTATAAGTATTAGTAAAGTTACCTGCCTGATCGTTCGATCGAGAGTATCTGTATGCAGAAGTATCTACCCAGGGTATTCTTGGAGAGGTAAGGGAGAATCCGTAGGAAAATACAGCAGAATCCAGTCAGTAGCAAGGCTGCGTGTAGTAGTTATAGTTGAGAGAGTTGCGGCTATGTTTGACCGCAAAGAACAGAGCTGCAAGATCCAGCCTGAGGTGATGACGTAGGCGTCTCAGCAAATGTAATGCCGAAGCGAAAGGAAGACTGGAATCGAAGGTGCGATGTTGAATGAACTTCAGAGAAGTAATAAGAGCTGCACAATCGAGGAGGTCAGGAGCTAGGCTTATGCTTGTAGACAAATTACCAAGCAAAGAGGTAAAGGTGATTTGTCTTGATATAGGCTGAATTGAAATTGGACCCAGCCCATATTTAAAGGGGAAAGGTACTAACAAGTAAAAGGTAGTAGATGTTACAAGATCACACAAAATTCTAACACATTCATTGGTTACTTTGCCTCCCAAGGAGACTAAACTCCCTGCGCTCTCTTGGAGCCCGATACTGTACTCAAAACTAGAAGACTGAGATTGGACAAGAAGGTCTAGCTCGCAATGGGTGTTTAATTTCATCCCACATGTGTTTAATAGAATTGTGTTTAAGGCTCTGTGCAAGCCACTCAAGTTCCTCAAACCATGTCTTCATTGAATTCACTTTGTGGAAGGGGGAACAGTCATTATGGAACAGGAAAGTGCATTCCCCAAACTGCTGCCTCAAAGTTAGAAGCACCCAATTGACTAAAATGTCTTTGTATGATGTAGCATTGAGATTACCCTTCACTTGAACTAAGGGGCCTAGCTCAAACCCTGAAAAAAACAAAATTTATGCTTCCCTTATAAATTTCTTTCTTTCTTGACATGGTGAGTCCACGGATCATCATTAATTACTGTTGGGAATATCACTCCTGGCCAGCAGGTGGAGGCAAAGAGCACCACCGCAGAGCTGTTAAGTATTACTTCCCTTCCCACAAACCCCAGTCATTCGACTGAAGGAAAAGGAGAGAAAGGAAATAACACAAGGTGCAGAGGTGCCTGAGGTTTATATAAAAGAAAAAAACAGGGAGGGCCGTGGACTCACCAATAGGATTTTTTCTACCTTAATTCCGATTGGCTGATAGAATTCTATCAGCCAATCGGAATCTAAGGGACGCCATCTTGGATGACGTCACTTAAAGGTACCTTCATTCAGCTTTAGTCGTCGGATGAAGAGGATGCTCCGTGTCGGATCTCTTGAAGATGGACCCGCTCCGCACCGGCTGGATGAAGACTTCTGCCCGTCTGGAGGACCACTTCGCCCGGCTTGGATGAAGACTTCTCCCGGCTTCGTTGAGGACTTTGGCCCGGCTTGGATGAAGACTTCTCCCGGTAAGTCGATCTTCAGGGGGTTAGTGTTAGGTTTTTTTAAGGGTCTATTGGGTGGGTTTTATTTTTAGGTTAGGGTTTGGGCCTGCAAAAGAGCTAACTGCCCTTTTAAAGGGCCACTAAACCCAAAATCTTTCTTTCATTATTCAGATAGAGAATACAAATTTAAACAACATTACAATTTACTTCTATTATTTATGTTGCTTCTTTTTTTTAGATATACTTAGTTGAAGAAAAAGCAAGGCACATGGGTGAGCCAATCACACGAGGCTTCTATGTGCAGAAACCAATCAGCAGCTACTGAGCATATCTAGATATGCTTTTCAGCAAAGACTATCAAGATAATAAAACAAATTAGATAATAGAAGTAAATTAGAAAGATGTTTAAAATTGATTTCTCTTTCTAAATCATGAAAGAAAAAATGTGGGTTTCATGTCCCTTTAAGGGCAATGCCCATCCAAATGCCATTTTCAGGGCAATGGGGAGTTTAGTTTTTTTTTTAGATATTATTTTATTTGGGGGGTTGGTGGGGTTTAACTGTTGGGAGGGGTGTTTGTATTTCTCTTTACAGGTAAAAGAGCTGATTACTTTGGGGCAATGCCCCGCAAAAGGCCCTTTTAAGGGCTATTGGTAGTTTAGTTTAGGTTAGGGTTTTTTTTTTTGAGGGGGGGGCTTTTTTATTTTGATAGGGCTATTAGATTGGATGTAATTAGTTTAAATATCTGTAATTTCTTTATTATTTTCTGTAATTTAGCTAATTTAATTAAGTTAATTGTATTTAATTTAGTTAATTTATTTAATTATAGTGTAGTGTTAGGTGTTAGTGTAACTTAGGTTATTTTACAGGTACTTTTGTATTTATTTTAGCTAGGTAGTTATTAAATAGTTAACTATTTAATAACTATTCTACCTAGTTAAAATAAATACAAACTTGCCTGTAAAATAAAAATAAATCCTAAGATAGATACAATGTAACTATTAGTTATATTGTAGCTAGCTTAGGGTTTATTTTCTAGGTAAGTATTTAGTATTTAGTGTTAGGGTTAGATTTAGGGGTTAATAACTTTAATATAGTGGCGGCGTTGGGGGCGGCAGATTAGGGGTTAATAAATAGTATGTAGGTGTCGGCGATGTTGGGGGCAGCAGATTAGGGGTTCATAAATATAATGTAGGTGACGGTGGTGTCCGGAGCGGCAGATTAGGGGTTAAACATTTTATTATAGTGTTTGCGATGCGGGAGGGCCTCGGTTTAGGGGTTAATAGGTAGTTTATGGGTGTTAGTGTACTTTTTAGCACTTTAGTTATGAGTTTTATGTTACGGCGTTGTACCATAAAACTCTTAACTACTGACTTTAGAATGCGTTACGGATCTTGACAGGGTAGGGTATACCGCTCACTTTTTGGCCTCCCAGGACAGACTTGTAATACCGACGCTATGGAAGTCCCATAGAAAAAACACTTTACGAAGTTTCCGTAAGTCGTTTTGCGGTAAGGCCAAAGAAGTGTACGGTGACCCTAAACCTTCAAGACTCGTAATACCAGTGGGCGCAAAAAAGCAGCGTTAGGACCTCTTAATGCTGCTTTTTTACTCTAATGCACAACTCGTAATCTAGCCATAAGTTTGAAAAAAAAAAAAACGTAAAAACTGCAGAATTTTTATTGCAACATTTAGGGAATGAAAAACATCAGATAACATGTCAAAATCTGTAGCACCTTATACAGACCACCAGATTATTGTAATGTACCCCAGACCGTGTCTTCTTAGACTATTAGCCCGCTTTACATCGGCAGCTTGCAAAATTTCAGTTTTAAAATTTTGCCTAGTGGCGTTTCTACGGTAAAGTAGCTTAACATAATAAAAAGTACAGCTCCTATAAAACAAGCATCGTATCTTCGTCAAGTAAACTCCGTTCTGAGAACCAAGAGGAAGGCATGTCCCTGTTCAGACACAAAGTTCCGTTCGGAAATAAAAATGGCGCTTATCCGCAATGCTGTCAGGGTTTTTTCCCTGCTTTGTTTGCCATGTGCTGCTGGCAGCCATTTTACTCACCTCTCTTACTGACTCTGGTGCATAGTGATGCTGCTCATTTCCTGCACACCCTTTTATGGCCAGTGTAAGGTGTTGGTTTTATGGGGGGGAGTGTCAGGTCAGGCCGAAGCCTCTGGCTCACTGTACCACCTGAAGCAGATGTAGATTATCTGATAAGGATATCCTTTAGAATAATCTCAGACCACGCAGCAAATGATCCAAAGCTATTCATATTTATTGAACAGTGCAAGCATGTCTTATAGACTTCAGTAACAGCATACAGGGTTAAGGGGATGACACGTTAGGACCACGTCATTTTACACAGTTATACACAGTTAAAAACAGTATGAATCTGGAAATTTACTAGCTCATAAACAATATCTGATAGTCATAATAAACCATGCATCTGCAAAGACAACAAGGTCGCCTGACCATCTTATTGATATAACATTTTCCTGGGCGTAAGGCCAGGGACTTTCTACAAGGCTAACCGGCTAAGGAAAATACAATAACAAACATATATTTTCTCACTCCAGAATAAACCATTATAATAATGTCTAATCATTACAAAATGGATGCTAATCATCACAAGATGGCTCTAGTCAGGTTCACATTAACCCCTAACAGCCAGACTAGTGTACATCATCCATGTGAGACAGGTTGCAGTCCCAGAATTGTGATGTCATCACTTATTATTTAAAGGGACTCTGTTCAGTATGCTTTGCCCTTGCGTTGTCTCAGACCTGTTTGTGAGTTCCAGTTCCTGTGTATAACCTGGCTGTCTGACGTCCCTTCTGGTTCCTGATCCCTGGCATGTTTCCAACTCTGCTGTTCTCCTTGTTCCTGATTTCAGTTCGTCTGACTACTCACTTTGGCTCCTGACTCGGCTCGTCTGACTATTCGATTTGGCTCCTGACTCGGCTCATCTGACTACCAGCTCTGGTTTTGACTTCTGACTTGTTATTTGACTTGCGGAAATTTTATTATTATTTGCTATTAATAAAGGTGTGATTATATTTGCACTTCTCATCTCAGTCCGATTCCTGGCACCCTGACACATGCAGAGAGAAGAAGATGAGGGTGGGAACAAAGGTACTCCATAGAAATAGAGCACAATCAACTCAGCTGTGCGTCTCTTGTCTAATAGAAAATTCAGCATCACCCGCTGATCACATAAGAAACCTAAGCGTTTCTTGAACCTCTAGGATAGTAAAAATCACAAAGTCCCGTAACACATATTAAATGTGATTTAAAACATTACTCTCCACCCTTATATATCCGATGCATAAGCTAAGAGCCGGATGCCAAAAGGAATAATCCTTAAAATTCCTATGCACACAGCCACAAGGATTATTAGAAACAATAAACCTCTGAACTAAATTCCTACGGCTAGATTTAGAGTTTGGCGTTAGCCGTCAAAACCAGCGTTAGAGGCTCCTAACGCTGGTTTTGGGCTACCGCTGGTATTTAGAGTCAGTCAGGAAAGGGTCTAACGCTCACTTTCCAGCCGCGACTTTTCCATACCACAGATCCTCCTACGCCATTTGCGTATCCTATCTTTTCAATGGGATCTTTCTAACGCCGGTATTTAGAGTCTTGGCTGAAGTGAGCGTTAGAAATCTAACGACAAAACTCCAGCCGCAGAAAAAAGTCAGGAGTTAAGAGCTTTCTGGGCTAACGCCGTTTCATAAAGCTCTTAACTACTGTGCTCTAAAGTACACTAACACCCATAATCTGCTGCCCCTAACACCGCCGACCCCTATATTATATTTATTAACCCCTAATCTGCCGCCCCCAACGTCGCCTCGCCCTACCTACAATTATTAACCCCTAATCTGCCGACCGGACCTCACCGCTACTATAATAAAGTTATTAACCCCTAATCCGCCTCACTCCTGCCTCAATAACCCTATAATAAATAGTATTAACCCCTAATCTGCCCTCCCTAAAATCGCCGACACCTAACTTCAAGTATTAACCCCTAATATGCCGACCGGACCTCACCGCTACTCTAATAAATTTATTAACCCCTAAAGCTAAGTCTAACCCTAAAACCCCCCTAAGTTAAATATAATTTAAATCTAACGAAATAAATTAACTCTTATTAAATAAATTATTCCTATTTAAAGCTAAATACTTACCTGTAAAATAAACCCTAATATAGCTACAATATAAATTATAATTATATTGTAGCTATCTTAGGATTTATTTTTATTTTACAGGCAACTTTCAATTTATTTTAATCAGGTACAATAGCTATTAAATAGTTATTAACTATTTAATAGTTACCTAGCTAAAATAAAGAGAAAATAAAAACTAACCTAAGTTACAATTACACCTAACACTACACTATACTTTAATAAATTATTCCTATTTAAAACTAAATACTTACCTGTAAAATAAACCCTAAGATAGCTACAATGTAATTAATAATTACATTGTAGCTATTTTAGGATTTATATTTATTTTACAGGTAACTTTGTATTTATTTTAGCTAGTTAGAATAGTTATTAAATAGTTATTAACTATTTAATAACTACCTAGCTAAAAGAAATACAAAATTACCTGTAAAATAAATCCTAACCTAAGTTACAATTAAACCTAACACTACACTATCACTAAATTAATTAAATAAATTAACTACAAATAACTACAATTAAATACAATTACATAAACTAACTAAAGTACAAAAAATAAAAAAAGCTAAGTTACAAAAAATAAAAAAAATAAGTTACAAACATTTTAAAAATATTACAACAATTTTAAGCTAATTACACCTAATCTAAGCCCCCTAATAAAATAACAAAGCCCCCCAAAATAAAAAAAATTCCCTACCCTATTCTAAATTAAAAAAGTTCAAAGCTCTTTTACCTTACCAGCCCTTAAAAGGGCCTTTTGCGGGGCATGCCCCAAAGAAAACTGTTCTTTTGCCTGTAAAAGAAAAATACAACCCCCCCCAACATTAAAACCCACCACCCACATACCCCTAATCTAACCCAACCCCCCCTTAAATAAACCTAACACTACCCCCCTGAAGATCATCCTACCTTGAGTTGTCTTCAGCCAGCCGACCCACCGATGGAACCGAAGAGGAGATCCGGAGCGTCAGAAGTGATCCTCCAAGGGGCGCTGAAGAAGTCTTCCATCCGATGAAGTGATCCTCCAGGCGGCGCAGAAGAAGTCTTCCATCCGGGCGATGTCATCTTCCAAGTGGCGCTGAAGAAGTCTTCCATCCAGGCGATGTCATCTTCCAAGCGGGGTCTTCAATCTTCTTCTTCAGGATCCATCTTCATTCCACCGACGCGGAACATCCTTCTTCCCCGACGGACTACCAACGAATGAAGGCTCCTTTAAGGGACGTCATCCAAGATGGCGTCCCTCGAATTCCGATTGGCTGATAGGATTCTATCAGCCAATCGGAATTAAGGTAGGAAAAATCTGATTGGCTGATTGAATCAGCCAATCAGATTCAAGTTCAATCCAATTGGCTGATCCAATCAGCCAATCAGATTCAGCTCGCATTCTATTGGCTGTTCCGATCAGCCAATAGAATGCGAGCTCAATCTGATTGGCTGATTCAATCAGCCAATCAGATTTTTCCTACCTTAATTCCGATTGGCTGATAGAATCCTATCAGCCAATCGGAATTCGAGGGACGCCATCTTGGATGACGTCCCTTAAAGGAGCCTTCATTCGTCGGTAGTCCGTCGGGGAAGAAGGATGTTCCGCGTCGGCAAAATAAAGATGGATCCTGAAGAAGAAGATTGAAGACCCCGCTTGGAAGATGACATCGCCCGGATGGAAGACTTCTTCAGCGCCGCTTGAAAGATGACATCGCCCGGATGGAAGACTTCTTCAGCGCCACCTGGAGGATCACTTCATCGGATGGAAGAATTCTTCAGCGCCCCTTGGAGGATCACTTCTGCTGCTCTGGATCTCCTCTTCAGTTCCATCGGTGGCTCGGCTGAGTGAAGACGACTCAAGGTAGGATGATCTTCAGGGGGGTAGTGTTAGGTTTATTAAGTTATTTAAGGGGGGTTTGGGTTAGATTAGGGGTATGTGGGTGGTGGGTTTTAATGTTGGGGGGGTTGTATTTTTCTTTTACAAGCAAAAGAGCAGTTTTCTTTGGGGCATGCCCCGCAAAAGGCCCTTTTAAGGGCTGGTAAGGTAAAAGAGCTTTGAACTTTTTTAATTTAGAATAGGGTAGGGAATTTTTTTATTTTGGGGGGCTTTATTTTATTAGGGGGCTTAGATTAGGTGTAATTAGCTTAAAATTGTTGTAATTTTTTTTAAATGTTTGTAACTTATTTTTTTTATTTTTTGTAACTTAGCTTTTTTTATTTTTTGTACTTTAGTTAGTTTATGTAATTGTATTTAATTGTAGTTATTTGTAGTTAATTTATTTAATTAATTTAGTGATAGTGTAGTGTTAGGTTTAATTGTAACTTAGGTTAGGATTTATTTTACAGGTAATTTTGTATTTCTTTTAGCTAGGTAGTTATTAAATAGTTAATAACTATTTAATAACTATTCTAACTAGCTAAAATAAATACAAAGTTACCTGTAAAATAAATATAAATCCTAAAATAGCTACAATGTAATTATTAATTACATTGTAGCTATCTTAGGGTTTATTTTACAGGTAAGTATTTAGTTTTAAATAGGAATAATTTATTAAAGTATAGTGTAGTGTTAGGTGTAATTCTAACTTAGGTTAGTTTTTATTTTACAGGTAAATTTTTCTTTATTTTAGCTAGGTAGCTATTAAATAGTTAATAACTATTTAATAGCTATTGTACCAAGTTAAAATAAATTGAAATTTGCCTGTAAAATAAAAATAAATCCTAAAATAGCTACAATATAATTATAATTTATATTGTAGCTATATTAGGGTTTATTTTACAGGTAAGTATTTAGCTTTAAATAGGAATAATTTATTTAATAAGAGTTAATTTATTTCGTTAGATTTAAATTATATTTAACTTAGGGGGGTGTTAGTGTTAAGGTTAGACTTAGCTCTAGGGGTTAATACATTTATTATAGTATCGGTGAGGTCCGGTCGGCAGATTAGGGGTTAATAATTGTAGGTAGGTAGGTGGAGGCGACGTTGTGGGGGGCAGATTAGGGGTTAATACTATTTATTAAAGGGTTAGTGAGGCGGATTAGGGGTTAATACATTTATTATAGTAGCGGTGAGGTCCGGTCGGCAGATTAGGGGTTAATTATTGTAGGTAGGTGGTGGCGACGTTGTGGGGGGCAGATTAGGGGTTAATAAATATAATATAGGGGTCGGCTGTGTTAGGGGCAGCAGATTAGGGGTACATAGGGATAATGTAGGTTGCGGCGGTGTACGGAGCGGCAGATTAGGGGTTAAAAATAATATGCAGGGGTCAGCGATAGCAGGGGCGGCAGATTAGGGGTTAATAAGTGTAAGGTTAGGGGTGTTTAGACTCGGGGTTCATGTTAGGGTGTTAGGTGCAGACTTAGGAAGTGTTTCCCCATAGAAAAAAATGGGGCTGCGTTAGGAGCTGAACGCTGCTTTTTTTCAGCTCAAACAGCCCCATTGTTTCCTATGGGGGAATCGTGCACGAGCACGTTTTTGAAGCTGGCCGCGTCCGTAAGCACCGCTGGTATTGAGAGTTGCAGTGGTGGTAAATATGCTCTACGCTCCCTTTTTGGAGCCTAACGCAGCCCTTCTGTGAACTCTAAATACCAGCGGTATTTAAAAGGTGCGGGGGGAAAAAAGCCAGCATTATATACGCGGGTCGTTACCAGCAAAACTCTAAATCTAGCCGCTAGTCTCTTAATTATCATGAGTGCCTGCATCGTGCCTATGATATCCTGCCTCAGGATATATATGTGTCCCAGTATAAGCTAACATCAGAAGTGCATGTCCCCTAAACATAGAAGAACAGCACTTGCCTGCATCTAGCTGTCCGGCAGGAGGACAGCTCACCCGGCTTGAGAGGATGCCGCTCCTCACAGAGACCTGTGAAACAAAGAAAGACAGAGTAAACTTACTCAGGCTTTCTATACCAGGGCAGCAACATGTCAGGAAAACTCAGTAAAGGCCCACTTTTCAAGTCCCTAACTGCTTTAAAGCCACCACTGCCCTACTGAAGAGACTAATGTGGAGTACGGCTATACCCAGACTGTGATGGAAGATCAGAGCAAGCCTGCTCTAACTTTAAAAAAAAAAAAATCTTGATAGAAGAATCTTTATCAGACACCTAATTACTTCACCTCCTCCTTGCACTAGAGGCAAAGAAAATGACTGGGGTTTGTAGGAAGGGAAGTGATACTTAATAGCTCTGCTGTGGTGCTCTTTGACTCTTCCTGCTGGCCAGGAGTGATATTCCCAACAGTAATGATGATCAGTGGACTCACCATGTCAGTAGAAAGAAATGGCCCAGACCATTACTGCTCCTCCACCAAATTTTAAAGTAGGCACTATGCATTGTGTTAGATAGGGCTCTCCTGTCATCCACCACATCCAGATTCTTCTATCAAATTGCCAGATAGTGAAGCTTGTATACAGGTGCTTGGCCATGGTTACTTATCTCTTGAAACTGCCGATACACAGATCTTGTGCTGATGTCAATTCCAGAGGCAGTTTGGAATTCTGTACTGAAGGATACAAAAGAAGATAGGTGATGTAGCTTCATCACTCAGCAACCCTGCTCTGTGAGTTACTGGAAGTAGTTTGCAGGAACATCCAGTTCTAGAGTGGGAAATATAAGTATAATTAGTGTTCCATACTACTACTACTTTATAAAGTTAAGCTTTTCTATCCATTGGTCTAAATAGCATGAGCCCTGAAGTTTCTGGAGATCAAGAACCGCACCATAGGAAGCAGACCTCTTACCTGAAATACGGATCCCATACTGTACTGTACTTCTAGCAATGTGCTATAGCGGACAAAAGAACAGTGGCACTTTCCCATATAAGATTTTCCGTAGCAGGTGCTTGTGCATATGAACTTTGCATTTACTTGTTTTTATTGTTTTATACAATGTTTTAAATAGTTGAATACATTTTTAAACTGCATATTCATTACCATTTGTGATTTGGATAAAGATCCGGGAGTGGACGCTTATGAGCCTTTAATCATACGATACATTCATAATACAGAGCACATTTTGCTCTGACACATCTAAGTACGGATTTACTGTGCATTATATACAATTTTTGACAATTTTACACTATTGTGCATTTAATTTCTATCTTTTGGGGAGCTTTGTGGCACAGAAGACATTGATACATGGGACTTTTACATATCCTTTGTTATTACATTTTTACACAAAGGAATATGTACCATGGTTTTTCAAATTAATCATTTAGCAACCAGACAGTTTTTGTGGATTGGGATGAAATATTGGCCCCTAATAATGCAGTTCCAGAGTAACGAGAATAGGAGTCCACCACCTGTTAATTAAATAAATGGAAAGCTGCTGAAATGATGTACCTAACGATTTGTGCTGTGTGCTATCAAACCAGCTTCTGTATATACACACAGTTCTGTGATTTCCTTGAAATCTTCCTTATGAAGTTGCCACTCTAAAAAATTGTAACTCTGCTCAAGTAACCTTCCTTTTAATTGAGGTCTAAAGTATGACTTGTTGACAAATTGGCCCCATAGTTCTGGGACCAAAGAAGCAACACAGTGACTTCTACAAGAACCATTGATTGAACTGATTGCCTTATTCCAACTGAATGATACAAAAAGAACTCTCCATCTATTCATTTTCAAATTAAATTCTATTTTTCCCAGATAACAGACAACTTAAAGTTGTAACCATAAGACAAGTGTTACCAAGTTGGCAGCAACCATACTCTAAGCAATCAAATTTAAAAATCTCAATTATAGCTTAGAGTGGGATAAAAATATTTGTGGGCATCCTATTAGATACATTTAGACTCTTCCTACAGCTACAAATAAAATCTTTGAATGCACTACTGTATTTCAATATACTTTTCTGCTAAAACCAAAATGGTTACTATATACAAAGGGTTAATGTTGCCTGCTGCCTCCTTCCTTAGCACCTGGGGCTGACTGGAGCACACTTGTTTACATGAAAGTAATTTCAGGATTATTACAAACTAGGGGTAATAATCCGTCTCCACTCTTGTTAACAAGGCGGGTGGGTTAATGACCCATTTCATTGCTAACAATTTTTCCAAACACGTTCTCAAGTCCGCTAGCACTTCTGAGTAGCCTGAAGCACGAGCAATAACACATCTCATTACACAGGGGGTGATCACTTTGTAGAAGCTAAATGGACTTATGCTATTTAGATGAAAAGTTGTATCAACTCACGTTTAAGCCTTAAGCATTGCTCTTATTGGAGAGTTTAATTCTTCCATGGAATGGGAGCACTGTACTAATTAAAGATTTAGTGGCATTTGGCAGTATACTTTTTTTTCTTCTCCATGCTATGTATTATTAGAATAGTAGAGAGTACAGCAGAATAGATTTCATTATGGGTAAAGCGACCTACGCGTTAACAAAATAACAGGCAACAACCTAGCTGAATATATCATTCTGTTAATCCAGACATTTGAAGCCTTTTTCATTATTCTCAGAATATTTGATAATATTAAAATAGAAAGTGAATTGCACACAAACATGCTTATAGTCTGTTTCATTCTTCTAGCATTAATGCAAGCATAGAAAAAGGGTGTTTTTGGAAATCTTAAATATTTATGAGATATCACTACTTCTAGCACATTATTTCCTACATGGCAGGGTTTTTTTTGAGACACCCATAAAATCTATTTCAGAAATCACAATTTCAGAGACATTTCTTACAAAAAAAAAAAACCCCAAAAAAACAAGAAAACCCATATTTCCTTCTGGAGTGAAAGCATAATTAAATGTTTCCTTTTGAAGCATAAGCCTTATACTTATTTCAGACATTATTGAATTCCCTTTAAAGGGACACTGAACCCAAAATTATTCTTTTGTAATTCAGAAAGAGCATGCAATTTTAAGCAACTTTCTAAGTTACTCCTATTATCAATTTTTCTTTGTTCTCTTGCTATCTTTATTTGAAAAAAGAAGGCATCTAAGCTTTTTTTGGGTTCAGTACTCTGGACAGCAATTTTTTATTGGTGGATGAATGTATCCACTAATCAGCAAGGACAACTCAGGTTGTTCACTAAAAATGGGCCGGCATCTAAACTTACATTCTTGCATTTCAAATAAAGATACCAAGAGAATGAAAAAAAATTATAATAGGAGTAAATTAGAAAGTTGCTTACAATTTCATGCTCTATCTGAATCACGAAAGGAAAATTTTGGTTACAGTGTCCCTTTAAGTATTTGTTCTTACCACGTATACAGGAAGTCTGTATCATCGATCAGTCACTTCCTGTAAATAAATTCTCTACCTGCTACAGTACAATACTGAGATCATAATGCTTTTCTCTAGTAAGGATATGTCAAACTTTTTTTCATTGCAGACCTGATGCAAAAACCATAGTCATGTTATCAGACATTCCCTATATGATCCTAAGTCAAGTGACAGCCTCAAATCATCAGGAACAAAACTGCTTTAGTTTTCCACAGTGTTTATCAGAAAGTCTTTCCATGAGCTCTGATACTGCAGCTGAACAGGCTTGTATTTGAGGTGATAATGGCCCATTTGTGCTGAAGTAAACTGATTTTATAGTAGTGTCTGAATTATACTAATGAAACACTGAAGGAATAATCTTATATTTGAGATGCCCAAACATTTCCCTAGGTTTATGATTTTGCTGCAAAGTTATACAATGTTCCACCTTCTCCCAGTACATTCAGGATATACTCAGATGTATTACCTTAAATAATGATATATAAGATTTGGTTATTTTTGAACCAAAAGATAAAAAGACAGCTGGATAGATGACTCATGTGTTTCATGAGGATGAAGAGATTAAAAATGTTAAATGTATGAGTGAAGGGCACTGCCTTTAGTGGCTACAGTGCCAGGAAATCTCTGTTCAGCAATTTCTGTTGCCCTTGAAATTAAAGTGATGGTAAACTTTAGCTAATCAAATGCCATAAATGTAATAGAAATGTGCAGCCAAGAAATTTTGTTTCAGACAATTTTTTTTCTACAAATATTCGGGAAAATTTGCTTCCCCGAATATTCAGTGGCTGCACTATTTGTTTTTTTATTAGTTTAAAACTAAATGAATATTTAATTTTTGTTAAATATTTACATTCATTTTTTTTTTTTTATAAATGTCAATGTTTCAAAGTTACAGGTGAAAAGTTCACCTGTAGCTACAATACTGACCTTAATGTGCTCTGGAGAACACGGAGAGCCCGCTAAGGTAAGTATTAACCACATAAAAAATAAAGTAAATGAATGAATACTGAAAATTTTCATCAGTCATTTTTTGCTTTCTTTATTTTTGTTGGTGTAGTCATTCAAATATTCGTTTTGTTAAAAGAAAACGAAAATCCAATTTTCATGAGAAATGTGCATTCATCCAAAAACAAATGCATTTATCTTAATATGTAATCTTTGCAAATTAAAAAAGAAAATGTATGCTTACCTGATAAATGTATTTCTTTTTCGGATATGGTGAGTCCACGGCTTCATCAATTACTGTTGGGAATATCACTCCTGGCCAGCAGGAGGAGGCAAAGACCACCACAGTCAAACTGTTAAGCATCACTTCCCTTCCCACAACCCCCAGTCATTTGACTTAAGGGAAATGGAGAATAAAGGAGTAACCCCAGGTGTAGAGGTGCCTGAGGTTTAGTAAAAAATAACTGCCTTAAAATAAAGGGCGGGGCCGTTGACTCACCATATCCGTAAATAAATAAATTTATCAGGTAAGCATACATTTTCTTTTCTTTCCTAAGATATGGTCAGTCCACGGCTTCATCAATTACTGTAAGGAACCAATACCCAAGTTAGAGGACACAGATGAATAGGGAGGGACAAGACAGGTAGACCTAAACTGAAGGCACCACCGATTGATAACCCTTTCTACCAAAAGAAGCCACAGCCAAAGCAAAAGTATCAAATTTAGAACATTTGAAAAAGTATGTAAGGAAGACCAACCTGCAGCCCTGCAAAACTGTTCCACAGAAGCTTCATTTTTGAAAGCCCAATAAAAAGAGACAACCCTCATGTAAAGAGCCATAACTCTCTTAGGAGACTGCAGCCCCGCAGTCTGAAAAACAAACTAATTAAACTTCTCAACCAGAGAAAGAGAAGTAGTAGTAGCTTTCTGTACAGAGAAAACAAACAAAACAGAAGAAAACAGATTAAGCATGCACAACATTCAAATTGTGCACACATGTTCCTCAAGAGATAAGAATGATGACACAGAGAGGGAATAACAATTTCCCAAACAATATTTCCACTTACGATAAAAAAACGCCTTATCCGAAATAAGATAAAGCGAATCACACTGCAAAGAGGAGAGTACCTAAACTCTCCGAGCAGAAGATAGAACAAAAAGGGAAAAAAACACTGACCAAGATAAGGTCACAAGGCCCCGTGGGCTAGCACAGCGAAACCAGATATATGGATCCCGGCTTAAAAACTACCTTAACTTAAGAGCCTTAATTCTGTTCTGGATCTCCTGCAAAGGAGTCCCTACCAAAAATGGAATCAAACAAGGCATCGCACCAATAAGGTGCCGCACTTGACACAGTGGCTCATATAAGCATCCAGTTAAGTCCATTGATCCATAAAAGAATAGCTATCCTCTATAGGAATTGTAGTTCTCATAGCCAGAGTAGAAATCGTCTCTACTACTTAAGGCACCGTGCGTCATGATAGTTAATGGAGACAACAACAGGAAACATCTTTTTAAAGACAGGGAAAAAGGAATCCCGGACTTGTCACATTCCTGTGAAAAATCTCTTAGCACGGTCTGGAACTTGAAAAACTTCCACAAAGGAAATCTAGTATTTATAAAACTTACTAGATTCCATAGGGTTGACAACGATAGGCATATCAAAGTCGCTCCAAGTAGCCAAAAACCTCCTTTCACAATACAGAAAGGTGTACAAGCTTCAAACTGAAGGTTACTACTTCAGCATCAGATGAAGGAATTATACTGTCCGAATCTGAGATTTCACCCTCAGAGGCTACTGACGTATCACACTCATCAGACTTATGAGGAAGGGCAACCTGAGTAGCAGCAGATGGAACAGAAACCTTACTGTCTGAATCTCTAACTTTCCTCATGCCTTTTCCCTTCAAACATAGGGAAAACCAGATAATGCCACAGATACCACAGAGGATAGTCGTGAGCAAAATCTATAACTTCATATCAACAGAGTGCATAGGCTCAAATGGAGCTTGCTGTAGAACTCTAAAAACAAGATTAAGGCTCCATGGAGGAGCAACAGACTTAAACACAGGCCTGAACAAAAGATTGGACATCTGGTAAGAGAGCCAGATGTTTATGCAAAAGAATCGAAAGGGCAGAGATCTGTCCTTTCAGAGTACTGATGGAAAAGCCCTTTACCAGGCCCTCCTGAAGAAAGGACAGAATGCGAGGAACCCTCACCTGACTCCAAGAGAAACCTCTAGATTCAAACCAGAAAAAGTATTTACGCCATACTTTATGGTAAATCTTGTGAGTTACCGGCTTACAAGCCTGAATCATAGTATCAATCACCTTATCTGAAAAACCTCGTCTAGATAAGACTAGGCATCCTCAGAGGCAATTTCCACTGGGGAAAGGATGACATCTTTACGAGATCCGCAAACCAAATTCTGCAAGGCCAAGTTGAAGTGATTAGAATCACTGAATCATCCTGTTTGATACGGGCTATCACCCGAGGAAGGAGGGCAAAAGGAGAAAACAGGTAGATTTGACCAAAGTCCCATGGAACTGCCAGAGCATCGACCAGAGCTGCTTGCGGATCCCTTGATCTTGATCCGTATCTTGGAAGCTTGGTGTTTAGACGAGACGCCATCAGATACAACTCTGAAACTCCCCACCTGAGAATTATCATTGAGAAAACTTCCAGATGAAGGGCCCACTCCCCTGAATGAAAAGTCTGCCTGCTTAGATAATCTGCTTTTCAGTTGTCCACCCTTGGGATGTGGATGGCAGAAAGGCGACCATTGTGAGACTACGCTCAATGAAGAATGCGAGTCACCCCCTTCAGAGCTAAGGAACTCAATGTTCCTCCCTGATGGTTGATATATGCCAACAAAGTAATGCTGTCTGATTGGAATCTTATAAACCGGACCAAACTCAATTGAGGACAAGCTGTCAGTGCATTGAAGATTGCTCTCAACTCTAAAATATTTATTGGGGGGCAGACTCCTCCTGAGTCCACAGTCCCTGAGCTCTTAAGGAACCCCAAACTGCTCCCAAGCCTGAAAGGCTGGCATTCATGGTCACAATCTCCCAAGATAGTCTCAGAAAGCATGTGCCCTGGGACAGATTGTCCTGGAAAAGCCACCAGGACAGAGAATCTCTTGTCTGGATGTCTAAGACTATCCTCTGAGAGAGGTCCAAGTGGTCTCCTTACCATTGTTTGAGCATAAATAACTGTAGAGATCTCAGATGGAAACGAGCAAACTGAATAATGTCCATCAAAGCCACCATGAGACCAATTACTTCCATACACAGTGCCACTGATAGACGGACAGAGGACTGAAGATAAAGACAGGCAGCAAGAAGTTTGGATTTTCTGACCTCCGTCAACAAAATCCTCATCAAGATGATCCTCCCCAAAAAGCATACCCTGGTATTTGGCACCAAGGAACTCTTTTATAGATTCACCTTCCACCCTAAGAGCGGAGAACTGACAGACAATCTGTATGGGATCTTGCTAAATGAAAAGATAGCGCATGAACCAAGATATCACCCAGGTACAGAGCCACCTCAATTCCTTGAGATCTGACCACTGCCAGAAGAGACCCTAGAACCTTCGTAAAGATTTGAGGGGCAGTGGCTAGTCCGAAAGGTAGGGCTAGAAATTGGAAGTGTTTGTCCAAAAAGACAAATCACAGGAATTGGAAATGTTCCCTGTGGATAGGAACATGAAGATACTCCTCCTTCAGGTCGATGGTAGTCATGAACTGACCCTCCTGATCTAAATAGAGAATAGAAAGGATAGTCTCTATTTTGAATAACGGAACCATGAGAAATTTGTTGAGACACTTGAGGCCTAAAATGGATCGAAAAGTTCCCTCTTTCTTGGGAACCATGAATAGATTGGAATAGAATGCTTGACCCTGTTCCGTCAGAGGAACTGGGACAATCACTCCTAGAAAAGTGAGATCCTTGACACTGTTTAATAAAGCCTCTCATTTTATCTGGTTTGCAGATAATCTTGACAGGAGAAATCTGCCTCTGGGAGGACAAGATTTGAATCCTATCCTGTATCCCTGGGAGACTACATCCACTGCCCAACGATCAGGGACATTGTGAATCCAAGCCTGCTAAAAGAAGGAAAGTCTGCCCTAACCTCATCCAAAAATGGATCGGGCAGACCCATCATGCTGATTTGTTCTCAGAGGAAGGCTTCTTGGATTGCTTACCCTTATTCCAAGACTGGTTAGATCTTCATGAGGTTTTGGCTTGTTCACGTTTGGAAGAAGAGGATTTTTGTCCCTTGACGTTACGAAAGGAACGAAATTAGAAGTCTGGCAACATATAAGACACACTGGAAGTATTAACAGCGCAACTTGGTAGAGAGATGGATATATAATGATAGCGTTAAAATAAGGGGAATATTTAAAATAGTTTGATTAAAAAAGGCTAAAAGATTAAAATAATACTGCAACAACTAAACATCAATATAAAATATTAAGTGAGAAATACACATGCAAATTCATACATATAAACATAAACACAGTTGATGGTAATGGTTAAAAAACAGTTGATCTGGCTGAATAAATATTACCCAATACTGGGGAGAGTCCTTAGGAGCATTCAAATAGAATAATGCTTGCTTGATAGTTTATAATGCCAGCTCCTGATAGCAGTCTTTAGAAAATGAGGTGCAGCTACTTCCAGAGGCTTGTTCCCAAACGCTCTCTTTACTTGTAGATCCTATGGCGAAAAAAAGAGACAGCGCAACCCCACATCAAGGTAGCAGTTTCCAAAAATTTATTATATATACAAAGATATTGCACTTACAAACAGGCTAAAAATTATCGCATTGATCCCTTTATAGGGAAAGAAGAGAAGCAAGTCCCAGTTCACTTTGAAATCCTCCAGGAAACAGTTATTTTACCGCCGCTTCAGTGCTTCTTCCAAACAGTCTTAGTTTTCTTATCCTGTGGCAGAAAATCTCCCTTTCCACCTGTAACCATGGAAATTATTTTAGCAAGACCCGAGCTAAATAAAGTCTTGCCCTTAAAGGGTAGAGACAGAAGCTTAGACTTGGATGTCACGTGAGCAGACCAAGACTTTAGCCACAGGGCTCTATGAGATAGGACGGTAAAGCTAGAAATCTTTGCTGGAATCACAAATAAAAGTATTAGCCAGATTAAAGCCTTGATCCTATTCTAGATCTCCTCTATAGAGGAAAGCAGAAAGGACAAGGAGTCGCACCAATATGAGGCTGCACCAGCAACCGTTGCAGTACTAGCAACAGGTTCTCATTGTAGTCTCTGGTATAAAAACATTTTCCTTAAGTAACCTTCCAGTTTCCTGTCCATAGGGTCCTTAAAAGAGGAACTATCCTCTAGCGGAATAGTGGTTCTCTCGGCTAAAGTGGATATAGTGACCTCTACTTTAGGAACAGTGCGCCAAAGATCTCGCACAGAGTCAGCAACAGGAAACATCTTTTTAAAAAAAGGAGACAGGGAAAAAGGAACCCCCCAGCTTCTCCCATTCCTGAGATATAATGTCAGACATGCGATCTGGAACAGGAAATACTTCCACAGTTGTGGGTTCGACATCAAATAATCTGTTGAGTTTATTAGCCTTTTTAGGAGTCTCTGTGACTGTAGTTTCAGAGTCCACCAAAGTAGCTAGAACCTCTTTCAAAAGAGGTTTCAAAATCAAATGGAGGTGTTCAAGCTTAAATCTAAAATTGACCTCCTCTGATTCCACTGTACTAGCAATAGCAGATTCAGAATCAGAGATCTCGCCCTCTGAAGCCACTGAGGTGTGATCCTCCTCAGATAACTGAGATACACTGACTAAAGCAGCCTTTATGGAATTAGTACATGATTTAAAAATGTGCTTAGATTTTCTGACTGAGTTGAACCGCAGGGCATTGCTTGTGTATCTGCCAAAGACTGAGACTTCTGAGGGGAAAGTTGAGGAATCTCACGGACAACATTATCTTGAGAGACAGATGGCTCTGAGAGGGTATTTTTATTTTTGGAAAGTAAAAACTTATTTACACATGTGGAACAAAACTGCACAGGGGGTATAATTCGAGCTTTAAGAAAATATAAGCATTTATCAAAAGACATAGAGAGATCCTTATCTGATTCCATACTGTCCTGTGTACTGGTTCTATAAAAAATTAATCTCAATTGTATATAGTGAACAGAAATTTTATTTTCCCAAAATAGAATATAAATCAACAGAATACATGGGTCTCTAAAATTTAAGTAGGTACAGCAACACAGGTATGATAGACTCAGCTGACCTCTGACAGGGACCTGTAGTAAAAGAAAAGAAGAGTATCCATCCCTACTCATGTTTTCTATATAGGAGTAGCATAGATGTTGGAAGTGAAGCAAGGACTACCTCGCCATCTTCCAACTGCTAAAAGCCACCATGACTCTTACTAAAGAGTATTACATGGACACAGCATAGCCCCAATCCTTGCTAGCAGGGAAAAGTACCCATTAAAGGATTAAATATCTTCAGACACCATCTTCACACATCCTCCTGATGTAACAAGGCAAAGAAAGACAGGGGGTTTATGGGAAGTTGGAGTGATACTTAACAGCTTTGCTGGGGTATTCTTTGCCTCCTCTTGCTGGCAAGGAGCTGAATTCCCACTAGTAATTGAAAAGGATTCATGGACTCTCTATGCCATTGGAAATAAACACAGCTATAAGTGAATTTAGCATGCCAATCCAGATGTGAATATTCTAGCCGAAGTGCAAAAAAAGAAAAACTGGTAGACTTGTGATGTCCCTATGAGCGTTAAACCCGACATGCTCTAACCGGATGTGCAAACACACAAAAAATGACACAAGCGCCAAAAAAAAGAAAACAACGCGCAAACAGCAAGGGAAATAATGTAAAGATTCCGTCCCAGGGCCAGATACACACATATATATGCATTGCTAAACCTAGCTATAATCTACTTGGTCATTGCGACCCCATAACTCCACAGCACAGCTGATATTATGTCAGGTATTTCTCAGGGTTTCCCTTAAAATGGGGACAATGAACAAACAGCTGAAGAGACAGGAAAGTGGCATCTGAAATCAGCATGACAGCATCACTTAATTATTACTGTGATAGCTGCCTGTCACTCACTCCATCTTCTCTTTGGTGCTGACAGATGCTCCACACATTGCATAAACCAGTTATGTTCTCAAAATCAGCAGTTGGGGATTAAATTGAGACTGGGTCTGGCTGCACATTTTAAGTTATTCCTCAATTTTTCACATCTGGATTCATTTGATCAATCATACAACATTGCTCACATCTACTGTCCTAGTGTCCAAAGAAAATAATTATTCACATCAATGCCATACTTGAGATGAACACATTTATATATATATATATATATATATATATATATATATATATATATATATATATATATAAATACAGTATATATATATATATATATATATATATATATATATATATATATATATATAAATATATATATATATATATAAATATATATTTCTTCTAATGACACAGTGAGTTCACGGATCATCTTAATTACTGTTGGGAATATCACCCCTGACCAGCAGGAGGAGGCAATGAGCACCACAGAAAAAGCTGTTAAATACCAATCCCCCAACCCACAATCCTCTTTGCTTGTATCAGTTGCAAGGAGGGGTAAAGATTGGTGCCTGATTCTTCAATCAAGAGTTTGTTATTTTTTTTTAAGCAGAGCAAGTTTGCTCTGGCTTACTTTGGGGTTTAACGGTAGTCCACGTCAGTCTCTTCAGTAGAGCAAGTGGTGGCTTTTAAGCATTTGGGAACTTGTGAGGTATAATCCCCACTGAGCCTCCCAAGTAATTTCATGCTGCCCTTGGTTGAAAGTTTGAGTAAGTTTACTCAGCCTTTTCTTTTTTTCCACAGGTCCATGTGAGGTAGGAAGCCCCTCCCATACCAAGTGAGCTGTCCTACTGCCAGACAGATTTTTGAGGTAAGTGCCTATTTCTTTCCCTGTTTTGATATAGGAGAATTTGGCACTTTTTAAATTCTGTCTAAATATACAATCAGCCTTCTAGGTTAACGGTTTATTGTATGGCAGTTTTGCAGGCACTGGGGATGTTTGGTTCAGTTTATTATGTTTTCACTTTGGTGTACATGTTTTTTGTTGGTGTATTAATGGCTACCAGGAAGTTTGTTAGGCCACGCCCACAATGGGCGGGCTTATCTGAGATAGCAAGGACTTTTTGGCGCCCTTTTAGCTGTTTCCTGTTGTTCCTGGATGTTGCAGCTCTGTTGCATAGCTCCTCAGAGGTGGTTCAACGTTCTCTCCGGTGCGGCTGTATGGGGTCCAGATCATTTTCTGACTTTGTTTCTGGCAGCAAGGAGGTCAGGTAGGCAGCTCAGCAGAGCTTGCTGAGGTGTGGACGTTGCCTGTTGTTTTTGTGTGGGGCTGTTGCTCTGTTTATATTTAAGTTTCTGTCTGAAATTCAGGGACTATAATGTTTGTGTCTCTTTTTGCATTCATTTTGTGAAAAATTGTTGCTGCAAGATTTATTGTGCAGTTTATTTAAAGATTTTTTTTTTTGTTTCATTAAAATTCTGATTTGAACTTAGAATTTTTTATTGATTAAGGTTTTTTCCTTTGGAATAAGATGGACCAAGAGGCCCTGCAAGCTGTTGCTTGTTCTCTATGTTTAAATACTAATTTTGAGCCTTCTATCCCTCTTGTATTGAGAGAACATTACATTACAAGGATAGACTTTTTGATTCTGAGCCTTCATTGTCTAGGACGGATGTTGTTCAGGAGTCTCCTGTTCAGGCTAATCCGCAACTTTCTCCTCATACGTCCCAATCTTCTGCAGTGTCCTGTGTTTCGTCTCAGGTTGGTTTTTTTCTTGAAGGATATGGCTACCCATATATTCTCAGCAGTATCTGAGGCTTTGTCTGCTTTTCCTATGTTACAGGGGAAGCACAAGAGGAAGTATAAGGTTTCTGATTCTGTTGCAATTGTGTCTAGTGTTTCTTCTCATAAGTCTGAGGAAGATACTTCAGTAGCATCTGAGGGTGAGATCTTGGATTCTGATAGTGTAAATCCTTCTTCTGAACCTAAGGTTGTTTCCTTTAGGATTAAGCTGGAGCACCTCCGTTTGTTACTCAAGGAGGTTTTGGCTACCTTGGATAACTCTGAGGCGTCAGTCATGGTTATTCCTAAGAAATCTAGTAAACTTAATAAGTTTTTTGATGTCCCGTCCTCAGTGAAAGTTTTTCCTATACCAGATCATGTTTCAGATATCTTTTAGGAAGATGTTTCCTATTGCTGATTCTATTAAGGAATCTTGGCAGATGGTTCCTAAGGTGGAGGGAGCAGTTTCCATTCTGACCAAGAGGACCACTATTCCTATTGAGGACAGCTGTTCATTTAAAGATCCTATGGCTAAGAAGTTGGAATCTTTGCTACGGTTACTAGTGCGTCGGCATATTGGTTTGATCCATTGTCTTATTCTATTCAGCAAGAAACTCCTCTTGAAGAAATTCAAGATAGAATCAAGGCTTTCAAGTTGGCTAATTCCTTTATTGCAGATGCTTCTCTACAGGTCATCATGTTGGGAGCTAAAATTTCTGGTTTTGCCATTTTAGCTCGCAGAGCTTTATGGTTAAAATCCTGTTCTGCAGGGATGGCAGGATCCTGTGTGTGTCTGGGGGTGTGTAGTTGTCTCATGACCCATATATAGGTAATAATGGTTCTAATAATAACACCTCCCAAGAAATTTCACCATTGGTTCACATATGGGTTAGCTTACAGTGTACAATATCTCCCATTTCTGTTTCCGCCAGGCATTCTATCATTTTATCTCTTTATTAGCTACAGCGTTAGTTTTGAAAATGTATAGAACATTGCATATGAGTGCATGCCTTCCATGCTTCCCTACCTAATACCTGATACCTTAGGAACAGTAACCTATATTCCTTGTACCTTATGTTCTCCCCCACAACTTTATGTAGCTCCTATGTTGATAAACTGACTCCTATGGTATGTCTCCAACCTGGATTATGCACCCTAGGCTCCTTTGGTAAACTCACTTAATTGAAAAGAAATCCTATTTTCCCCCTACTTAACAAACACATCAGGTAACACAATAAAATTCTGAGGTTTCAAGGCCGAGGTCCATGAGAGGCCTCTGAACATGGGGGTAACCTTTGGTTATAAATGTTTAATACTTTTTGTGATGGGTCCAAGAGTGTCCTCTTAGATTGATAAGAAGGTTTAACGTTGGTATTGGCATTTCCTTAAATTATTGTTCCTTTCTTATCTCTACAGCAGGTGTTTTGTTTTTTGCTTTGCTTGGTGCAACTGAGACTGCATGTAATGTCTATTACTGTGTAACCTATACAATGTACCACGCTATAAGCATATTCAGTTTCATGTTATATACCGCTGCAATTTTGTATATGTATGCCAATTTATTACCTCAATAAAAAAATTGTAAAAAAAAAAATCCTGGTCTGCGGATGTGTCCTCTAAGTCAAAGCTTTCGTCTATTCCTTACAAGGGTAAGACCTTGTTTGGGCCAGGTTTGGCTGAGATTATTTCTGATATTACGGGAGGAAAGGGGCATTCTCTTCCTCAGGATAAAATAAATAAACAGAAGGGTCGGTAATAATTTTCGTTCCTTTCGTAACTTCTCTGGTGAATCTACCCCTTCTTCCTCCAAGCAAGAACAGTGCAAGCCATCTTGGAAGTCAAATCAGCCTTGGAATAAGGGGAAGCAGTCCAGAAAGCCTGTTGCTGACTCAAAATCAGCATGAAGGGTCTGCCCCCGATCTGGGAATGGATCTTGGGGGGCAGACTCTCTTTCTCCGCTCAAACTTGGGTTCGAGATGTTCAGGATCCCTGGGTTGTAGATATCGTGTCCCAGAGTTACAAACTGGAGTTCAAGAATTTTCCTCTCAGAGGCAGGTTTCTTCTCTCCAGGTTATCTGTAAACCAGATAAAAGGAGAGGCGTTCTTAAGTTATGTTCAGAATCTTTCCGACATGGGAGTGATAGTTCCTGTTCCGGTACAGGAACAGGGTCTGGGTTTTTATTCCAATCTCTTTGTTGTTCCTAAAAACGAGGGAACGTTCAGACCTATTTTATATCTTAAGAGTATAAACAAGTTTCTCAGGGTTCCGTCTTTCAAGATGGAAACTATTAAGGAAGGTCAGTTCATGAACACAGTGGATCTAAAGGATGCGTATCTGCATATTCCCATTCACAGGGATCATCACAGGTTCCTAAGATTTGCATTTCTAGACAAACATTTTCAGTTTGTAGCTCTTCCTTTTGGTCTGGCAACAGTTCCCAGAATTTTTTCAAAGGTCCTGGGAGCATTGTTGGCGGTGCTTCGATTGAAGGGTGTTGCAGTGGCTCCTTATCTGGACGACATTCTAGTTCAGGCTCCATCTTTTCAACTAGCAAACTCCCACATGGAGTTGTTGTCTTTTCTGAGCTCCCATGGTTGGAAGGTGAATTTAGGAAAAACTAAATTTATGCTTACCTGATAAATTACTTTCTTTTACGATATGACGAGTCCACAGATTTCATCCTTACTTGTGGGATATTAACCTCCTGCTAACAGCAAGTGGCAAAGAGCACCACAGCAGAGCTGTAAATATAGCCCCTCCCCTTCCACTCCACCCTCAGTCATTCGGCCGAAGGTTATAGGAAGAGAAAAGGAAAGGCTAAAAAGGTGCAGAGGTGACTGAAGTTTTCAAAAAATAAAATAAACCTGTCTTCAAATAACAGGGAGGGCCGTGGACTCGTCATATCGTAAAAGAATTTAATTTATCAGGTAAGCATAAATTTAGTTTTCTTTTACAAAGATATGATGAGTCCACGGATTTCATCCTTATTTGTGGGAAACCAATACCAAAGCAATAGGACACGGATGAAAGGGAGGGACAAGACAAGAACCTAAACGGAAGTCACCACTGCTTGAAGAACCTTTCTCCCAAAGATAGCCTCTAAAGAAGCGAAAGTATCAAATTTGGAACATTTGGAAAAAGGGTGAAGGGACGACTCGCAGCCTTACAAATCTGTTCCACAGATGCATCGTTTTTAAAAGCCCATGTGGAAGCCACAGCCCTAGTAGAATGAGCTGTAATTCTTTCAGGAAGCTGCTGTCCAGCAGTCTTATATGCCAGGCGGATGATACTTCTCAGCCAAAAAGAAAGAGAGGTAGCCGTAGCTTTCTGACCCCTACGCTTTCCAGAATAAACAATGAATAATGAAGATGATTGACAGAAATCCTTAGTTGCCTGTAAGTAAAACTTTAAGGCACGGACCACGTCCAAGTTATGTAACAGACGCTCCTTCTTAGAAGAAGGATTAGGACACAAGGAAGGAACAACAATTTCCTGATTAATATTCTTATTTGAAACAACCTTAGGAAGGAACCCAGGTTTGGTACGTAAAACCACCTTATCAGAATGAAATATGAGATAAGGCGAATCACACTGTAATGCTGAAAGCTCAGAAACTCTTCAAGCAGAAGAAATAGCAACCAAAAACAGAACTTTACAAGATAATAGTTTCATATCTATGGAATGCATTAGTTCAAAAGGAACCCCTTGCAGAACTAAATTCAAACTCCGGGGAGGAGTAATAGGTCTTAATACAGGCTTAATTCTAGATAGAGCCTGACAAAAAGACTGAACATCTGATACATTTGCCAAACGTTTGTGAAACAGGATTGACAAAGCTGAAATTTGTCCCTTTACGGAACTTGCTGATAACCCTTTCTTCAATCCTTCTTGGAGAAAAGACAAAATCCTAGGAATCCTAATTTTACTCCATGAGTAACCCTTGTATTCACACCAATAAAGATATTTACGCCATATCTTATGATAGATCTTTCTAGTGACAGGCTTTCTAGCCTGTATCAAAGTATTGATAACTGAATCAGAAAATCCTCGCTTCGATAAAATCAAGCGTCCAATCTCCACGCAGTCAGTTGCAGGTACTGCCAAGGCATCTATCAGTTCGGCCTGAGGATCCCTTGACCGGGATCCGTATCTTGGAAGCTTGGCATTCTGACGAGATGCCATCAAATCCAATTCCGGTCTGCCCCATCTGAGAATCAATGAGGCAAATACCTCCGGGTGAATTTCCCACTCCCCCGGATGTAAAGTCTGTCGACTTAGAAAATCTGCTTCCCAGTTCTCTACTCCTGGGATATAGATCGCTGACAGATAACAAGAGTGGGCCTCTGCCCAACTGATTATCTTGGTTACGTCTATCATCGCTAAGGAACTCCTTGTTCCACCCTGATGATTGACATATGCCACAGTCGTTATGTTGTCCGACTGGAGTCTGATGAACTGAGGCCACGCCTGAAGCGCATTGAATATTGCTCTCAATTCCAGAATATTGATTGGAAGTAGAGACTCCACCTGAGTCCAAACACCCTGAGCCTTCAGGGAGTTCCAAACTGCACCCCAGCCCAGAAGGCTGGCATCTGTTGTCACTATCACCCACGAGGGTCTAACAAGTCCCCTGGGACAGATGATCTGGCGACAACCACCAAAGAAGAGAGTTTCTGGTCTCTTGATCCAGAATTATCTTTGGAGATAAATCTGCATAATCCCCATTCCACTGACCGAGCATGCACAGTTGCAGTGGTCTGAGATGAAAGCGAGCAAACGGAACGATGTCCATTGCCGCTACCATTAATCCGATTACCTCCATACACTGAGCCACTGATGGCCGAGGAATGGACAGAAGTGCTCGGCAAGCATTCAAAATCTTTGATTTTCTGACCTCCGTCAGAAATACTTTCATGGCTAACGAGTCTCAGAGTTCCCAAGAAAGGAACCCTTGTCTGTGGAACAAGTGTACTCTTCTTTATGTTCACCTTCCAGCCGTGAGTTCTCAGAAAAGACAACACTGTGTCCGTGTGAGATTTTGTCAGATGATATGTTGACGCCTAAATCAGAATACCGTCCAGATAAGGCACCACTGCTATCCCTTGCGGTCTGAGAACCGCCAAAAGAGACCCAAGAACCTTTGTGAGGATTCTGGGTGCTGTGGCCAACCCGAAAGGAAGAGCCACGAACTGATAATGTTTGTCCAAGAAGGAAAACCTTAGAAACCGATGATGATCTTTGTGGATTGGAATATGAAGGTAAGCATCCTTCAAATCCACGGTAGTAATATATTGACCCTCCTGGATCATTGGCAAAATCGTTCGAATTATCTCCATCTTGAATGATGGAACTCTTAGAAATTTGTTTGGACACTTGAGGTCCAAAATGGGTCTGAACGTTCCCTTTTTTCTGGGGACCACAAATAGGTTCAAGTAAAACCCCTGTCCCTATTCCAATTTTGGAACAGGACAGATGACTCCCATAGTAAAAAGGTATTTTACACAGCGTAAGAGCGCCTCTCTCTTTATCTGGTTTGCAGATAATTTCCAATTGATAACCGTGGGTCACTATTTCTAGTGCCCAGGAATCCTGAACATCTCTTGCCCAAGCCTGAGCAAAGAAAGAAAGTCTTCCCCCTACTAGTTCCAGTCCCGAATCGGGGGCCACTCCTTCATGCTGCTTTGTGGAAGAAGAAGAAGCGGGGGGTCCTCCTTTAAAGTTCCGAAAGAAACGAAAATTATTCTGTTTACCCCTCATTTTAACCGACCTATCCTGAGGTAGGGCATGGTCCTTACCTCCTGTAATATCAGAAATGATCTCCTTCAATTCTGGCCTAAAAAGGGTCTTACCTTTAAAGGGAATAGCTAAAAGCTTATGTTTTGATGACACATCAGCAGACCAAGATTTGAGCCACAATGCTCTACGTGCTAAAATAGCAAATCTTGCATTTTTTGTCGCTAATTCAGCAATTTGAAAAGCGGCATCAGTAATAAAAGAATTAGCTAGCTTAAGAGCCTTAATTCTATCTAGAATGTCATCTAATGGAGTCTCAACCTTAAGAGACTCTTCTAGAGCCTCAAACCAAAAAGCTGCTGCAGTAGTTACTGGAACAATGCAAGCCGTAGGTTGTAAAAGAAATCCCTGATTAACAAATAATTTCTTTAGTAGACCCTCTAATTTCTTATGAATAGGATCCTTGAAAGCACAACTATCCTCAATGGGTATAGTAGTACGTTTAGCTAGGGAAGATATAGCTCCCTCTACCTTAGGGACCGTTTGCCATGAGTCCCGAATGGTATCTGATATAGGAAACATTTTCTTAAAATTAGGAGAGGGAGAAAACGGTATACCTGGTGTATCCCATTCCTTACTAATAATTTCTGAAATTCTCTTTTAACCGGAAAAACATCAGTGTAAGTAGGAACTTCCAAATATTTATCCATTTTACACAATTTCTCTGGAGGAATCACAATAGGATCACAATCATCCAGAGTCGCTAAAACCTCCCTAAGCAACAGGCGGAGGTGTTCAAGCTTAAATTTAAATGACATAGCATCCGAATCTGTCTGAGGCAAAACATTCCCATGAATCAGAAATTTCACCCTCAGACAGTAATTCCCTGATCCCCAACTCAGAGCACTGTGAGGGAACATCGGAAATAGCTAATAAAGCATCAGAGGATTCAGTATTTACATTAATACTTGACCTACTGCGTTTACCCTGCAACACTGGTAATTTAGACAATACCTCTGTAAGGGTAGTTGACATAACTGCAGCTATCTCCTGCAGAGTAAAGGAATTAGACGCACTAGAAGTACTAGGCGTCGCTTGTGTGGGCATTAAAGGTTGTGACACTTGGGGAGAATTGGATGGCATATCCTGATTCTCTTCAGACTGAGAATCATCCCTAGGCACACTTACTTTATTTAAAATATGCTTTTTACATTGTAAAGCCCTTTCAGTACAAAAGTTACACAATGTTAGAGGGGGTTGCACAATAGCTTCTAAACACATAGAACAATGAGAAACCTCAATGTCAGACATGTTGAACAGACTAGAAATACCACAAAAGTCGTTTAAACACTTATTTATAGCATAAAATAAACATTAGAAAAAATGTGTACTGTGCCTTTAAGAAAAGAAAAAGTGAACAATTTTTCCAAAATGCACAAAAAACGTTAAATTATTCCCAAATTTAACTTAATATCGTTGGTTAATCCAAAAATTACTGCACCCAGAAGCAAGGGCAGAAATAAGGCTTTAGAAGTACTTATATCAACATGTAGTCAAAAGATAGATAAAAATACACTCTGCACCTCGCCACAGCTCTGCTGTGGTGCCTATCTGCCCCCAGGGTACTTCGAATCAAGTTTCCAACCCTTCAGACCAGCTACACAGTCCAGGAGCCACCGAGTTACTGTTTGCTGCTGCTAAGCCTGAAGAAATTGCACCAAAATAGGCTCCGCCCCTTAAGGTCAAAAGTCAGAGTAAGCCCAAACAACACCACATGGAAATGCAGTTTTGCACTAAAGTAAAAATACACACACAATATAACCCTCAAGCATAAAACCAATAAGTTTTAAGTGCCAAAAATAAAAAACATAAAACATCGTTTTTTATATTGTCTCCCATGTCACATAATGCCCAAATATCAACTAATGGTAAATATAAAATAGGGACTCCAGTAACACCCCTCTTATTAAAATAGGTTTTACTGCTTATCCCATTTCCATACAGGGAAATAATGCCAGCCAGTTCTGATACACCAAGTCTCCTCAGAAAAAAAGGCTGCACATACCTTAATGCTGCTTGTAGCATGAAACCGGTCTCCACACTGAAGATGTCTCATGGTTACCTGCAGAAGTCTTGTGGGAACCAGCGTGGATCTTAGTTACAAATGCTAAGATCATCAAACCTCAGGGCAGAAATCTTCTTCTATATCCCCCTGAGGAAAATAGTACGCACCGGTACCATTTAAAATAAAAAAGTCTTGAAGAAACTAAAACTAACACCTCACTTTACCATGTCTTCCTAGTATTACACAGGCAAAGAGAATGACTGAGGGTGGAGGGGAAGGGGAGGGGCTATATATACAGCACTGCTGTGGTGCTCTTTGACACTTCCTGTTAGCAGGAGGTTAATATCCAACAAGTAAGGATGAAATCCGTGGACTCGTCATATCTTTGTAAAAGAAAAGTTCCTTTATTCTGGCTACAAGAGTGGTATTTTTGAGGACCATTATAGATTCTCTAGAGATTACATTTTTTCTGACAGAAGCAAGAAAGTTAAAGATTTTAAATACGCGTCTTGCTCCTCAGTCCCTTTCTCGGCAGTCAGTGGCTCACAGTGCATGGAGGTTATTAGTCAGATGGTTTGAGTCATGGACATCATTCCATTTGCTCAGTTCCATCTCAGAGCTCTGCAGTTATGCTTGCTCAGGCAGTGGAATGGGGATTATGCTGATCTATCTCCAAAGATTGTTCCAGATCAGATTCCAGAGATTCTCTTCTATGGTGGTTGTCTCAGGATCTTCTCTCTCAGGGAACTTGCTTTCACAGACCTACCTGGGTGATTGTAACCATGGATGCCAGTTTTCTGGGCTGGGGTGCGGTCTGGGGTTCATTAAGCGCTTAGGGTCTATGGACTCAAGGGGAGTCGGTTCTTCCAATAAATGTTTTGGAACTGAGAGCAATTTTCAATGCTCTTCTAGCATGGCATCAGGTAGCTTCAACCCAGTTTATCAGGTTTCAGTCAGACAACATAAGGCTTACATCAATCATCAGGAAGGAACTTGGAGTTCCTTAGCCATGACAGAGGTAGCCACGATTATTCAGTGGGCGCAGATTCACAACTGTTCTCTATCTGCTATCCACATTTCAAGGGTGGACAATTGGGAAGCGTATTTTCTGAGCAGACAGACTTTTCATCCGGGGGAGTGGGAACATCATCCAGATGTATTTTCCAGCTTGATTCTCAGTTGGGGGCAGCCGGAGTTGGATCTCATGGCATCTCGTCAGAATACCAAGCTCCCAAGGTACGGGTCAAGGTCAAAGGATCCTCAGGCTGTTCTGATAGATGCTCTGGCAGTTCTGTGAACTTTGCATCTGGCATATGTGTTCCCTCCATTTGCTCTTCTTCCTCGGGTCATTGCTCGGGTCAAACAAGAGAGGGCATCTGTGATTCTCATTGCTCCGGCGTGGCCTTGCAGAATCTGGTTTGCAGATCTGGTGGAGATGTCTTCCCTTCCATCTTGGCGTCTTCCATTAAGGAAGGACCTGCTTCTGCAGGGTCCCTTCCTTCATCCAAATCTAGTTTCTCTGAAGCTGACTGCTTGGAGATTGAACGCTATGATTCAGGCTTGTAAGCCTGTGACTAGGAAGATTTATTATAAGATTTGGTGTAAATATTTGTATTGGTGTGAATCCAAAGGCTACTCGTGGAGTAGAGTTAGGATTCCTAGGATTTTGTCTTTTCTCCAGGAGGGTTTGGAGAAGGGTTTATCTGCTAGTACCCCTGAAGGGTCAAATTTCTGCTTTATCTATTTTATTGCACAAGCGCCTGGCGGATGTGCCAGATGTTCATTCTTTTTGTCAGGCCTTGGTTAGAATTCGGTCTGTGTTTAAGTCTACTACTCCACCTTGGACTCTTAATTTGGTTCTTAGAGTCCTTCAACAGGCTCTGTTTAAACCCATGCATTCTTTGGATATTAAGATGTTATCTTGGAAGGTTTTGTTTCTGGTGGATATTTTTTTGGCTTGAAGAGTTTCGGAGCTTTCAGCCTTACAGTATGAATCGCCTTTTCTTATTTTTCACTCTGATAAGGTAGTTCTGCGTACTGCCTTGGGTTTTCTTCCCAAGGTTGTTTCTGATAGGAAAATTAATCAAGAGATTGTTGTTCCTTCTTTGTGTCCTAAACCTTCTTCTCATAAGGAGCGTTTGTTGCACAACCTGGATGTGGTTCTTGCATTGAAATATTATTTGCAGGCGAGTAAAGATTTTCACCAATCTTCTTCTTTATTTGTTGTCTTTTCTGGGAAGTGTAAGGGTAAGAAAGCTACGGCTACTTCTCTTTCTTGTTGGTTGAGGAGTGTTATTTGCTTGGCATATGAGACTGCTGGTCAGCAGCCTCCTGAGAGAATCACAGCTCATTCCGCGAGGGCTGTTTCATCTTCTTGGGCTTTCAAAAATGGAGCTTCTGTAGATCAGCTTTGCAATACTTTTTCTAAATTTTACAAATTTGATACTTTTGCTTCAGCAGAGGCTTCATTTGGGAGAAAGGTTCTTCAAGCAGTGGTGCCTTCAGTTTAGGTTAATTGTCTTGTCCCTCCCTTATCATCCGTGTCCTCTAGCTTGGGTATTGGTTCTCCCAACAGTAATTAAGATGATCAGTGGACTTACCGTGTCATTAGAAAGAAAAGATAATTTATTCTTACCTGATAAATGTATTTCTTTCTTGACACGGTGAGTCCACGACCCGCCTTGTTTTTCAGACAGTTTGCTTTTCTATAAACTTCAGGCACCTCTGCACCTTAGATTACTTTCTTTCTCCTTTCCCTTTGGTCAAATGACAGGGGATTGTGGGTAGGGGAAGTGGTATTTAACAGCTTTTGCTGTGGTGCTCTTTGCCTCTTCCTGCTGGTCAGGTGTGATATTCCCAACAGTAATTAAGATGATCCGTGGACTCACCGTGTCAAGAAAGAAATAGATTTATCAGGTAAGAATAAATTATGTTATATAGGAACAAAGCACTCTGCTGCGCAAGATATGCTGTAAAGAGTTCAAGCATAATTTCAAAACTCATACAACTGTAAATATATGGACGACACAAGTAAATAGATAGGTATGAGCAGATCTACTACTGTGATGAAGAGCAAGATATTGTTTAACAAAAAAAAACTTAATTTTCTGCTGGTGCCAAGCAGTCTTAACATATTTTGGGCAATGAAACCTCATTATTAACCAATCATTTGAAAAGATAAGTGATAGGCATTCATCATATCCGTTTTTCTTTTTTCATTTAAGAAATATTAAATACATTTCAGGTTGTGTTAAATACTCAATATTGAAAATTCAAAAGCACATTTACAAAAGTAGACGAATTGTACTGATCCATCTAAAATGATTTGCTGTTATACCCATAGAGGGTCCATCCACATATTCAATTTACAGATACAAATACTAATTTGTTGGAAGATTTTTTTTTGCTTGTTTTTATAATAGGCATATAAAATAATATTGTAATGTCTAATATAAGTCAGTGCATTGTATCCTGGAGCCCTAACCACCATCAGCCGTTCGTTCATTGTCCCAGTTTTAACGGAATACCTGAGAAATACCTCACATTAATATCAACTGCGCTGCAGAGTTATGGGGTTGCAATGACCAAGTAGATTATAGCTAGGTTTAGCAATGCATTGCTAACCCTAGCTATAAACTACTTGGTCATTGCGACCCCATAACTCCGCAGCACAGCTAATATTACGTGAGTTTTTTCTCAGGTATTCTTAGATTTTTGCACCTGGGCCCTGTGGTTTCTAGTTACGCCCCTGCATATATACACATATATATATATATATATATACACACACACACATATATATATATATATATATATATATATATATATATACACACACACACACATATATATATATATATATATATATATATATCTCAATGGCCAAAGAGTTAGTCAACTTCCTTTTATCTGGTATAGCTTTAAGGATGAGCCCTGTATAAGTGCACTTGAATGCAAATGTCAGCCAGCATATTTTAATTCCTGAAAGAAAAATGCTTGGGTAGCACTCTATGCCCAGACTAGTCTGGGCATAGAGTGCTACCCAAACATTTTTCTTTCAGGGATTCTGGATCCCAATGGTCTGTGGATGTTCAAGTAACCAATGCTAGCACCACTTTTCACAATATAAATGTGTAAGGATACTGACTCAATAAGTATCTAAAAAAAACCAAGATAAGTGAGAAGTTTGCCTTAATAGTGCCCTTGTTATCTTGTGTGGGGAATATAAAGCATATTTTAATTACTTGACAAGAAAGGGGACCATACGTGTCACTGCCGTAGTGATTAGGTGCCAAATATAGCCCTTCAATTGATCCAGCACACAGCGTGTAAAAGGATAAACCTTACGCCCTCCCCGGGGCTATACTCCTCACTTGTGTCTGCAATCAAAGTATATGTACCACCGTTTGTCCCAAGAGCTTCACAAGAATAGTAATGAGGCACAGGAGGTGACAGCTCGTCACTCCCCAGATGTCTGGAAGGAAGACCGGAGCGTGTAGACGAAATTTGTATGCATCCACAGAGCCGCCATCAGGGGGTGACAGGGGTGACTCCTGTCAGGGGCCCCATGAGACAAGAACAACTATTTAAAAAAAAAAAAAAGACTCATCGTGTCAAAAAAGAAATACATTTATCAGGTAAAAGCATAAATTTTCTTTTCTATGACACGATGAGTCCACAGATCATCTTAATTACCCAAGCCAAAGTACAGAGATGATATGGGAGGGACAAGATAGGGAACATTTAAACGGAAGGCACCACTGCTTGAAGAACCGTTCTCCCAAAAGCGGCCTCAGCCGAGGCAAAAGTGTCAAATTTGTAAAACTTTGGAAAAGTGTGAAGAGAGGACCAAGTTGCAGCCTTGCAAATCTGTTCCACAGAAGCTTCATTTTTGAATGCCCATGAGGAAGCAACAGCCCTCGTGCAATGAGCCATAACCCTCTTGGGAAGCTGCTGTCCAGCAGTCTCATATGCAAAACGTATGATACTCTTCAGCCAAAAAGAAAGAGAAGTAGCCATAGCTTTCTGTCCTTTACGTTTTCCTGAGAAAATCACAAACAAAGAATAAGACTGACGAAAGTCCTTAGTCGCCTGCAGGTAAAACTTTAAAGCACGGACCATGTCCAAATTGTGCTGAAGTCGTTCTTCTTTGAGAAGGAGGATTGGGACACAAAGAAGGAACAACAATCTCCTGATTAATGTTCCAATCAGAAACAACCTTAGGAAGAAATCCTAATCTAGTTCGTAAAACTACCTTATCTGAATGAAAAATAAGGTAAGGAAACTCGTACTGCAATGCCGAGAGCTCTGACACTCTACGAGCGGAAGAAATAGCAACAAGAAATTCCAAGATAATAACTTAATATCTAAGGAATGCATAGGCTCAAACGGAGCCCCTTGAAGAACTTTGAGAACTAAATTAAAACTCCATGGAGGAGTAACTGGTTTGAACACAGGCCTGATCCTGACCAAGGCCTGACAAAAAGATTGTACATTTGGGACATCCGCCAGATATTTGTGTAACCAAATAGATAAGGCTGAGATTTGACCCTTTAGGGAACTCGTTGATAACCCCTTCTCCAAACCCTCTTGGAGAAAAGACAAAATTCTAGGAATCCTAACTCTACTCCATGAGTAGACCTTGGATTCACACCAATAAAGATATTTATGCCATATCTTGTGGTAAATCTTACTAGTTACAGGCTTACGAGCCTGAAAACCCCCGCTTGGACAAAATTAAGCGTTCAATCTCCAAGCAGTCAGCTTCAGAGAAACTAGATTTGGGTGAAGGAAGGGCCCTTGAATTAGAAGGTCTTTCCTCAACGGAAGTCTCCAAGGTGGCAGAAATGACATGTCCACCAGATCTGCATAACAAATCCTGCGAGGCCAAGGCGGAGCAATGAGAATCACTGACGCCCTCTCCTGCTTGATTCGAGCAATGACCCGAGGAAGAAGTGCAAACAGAAGAAATAGGTATGCTAGACTGAAAGTCCAAGGAACCGCCAGAGCATCTATCAGTTCCGCCTGGGGGTCACTGGACCTCAACCCTTATCTCGGGAGCTTGGCATTCTGTCAAAATGCCATGAGATCTAATTCCAGCTGAGCCCACTTGAGAATCAGGCTGGAGAACACTTCTGGATGGAGTTCCCACTCCCCCAGGTGAAAGGTCTGCCTGCTCAGAAAGTCCGCCTCCCAATTGTCCACCCCTGGGATGTGGATCGCCGACAGGTAGCAAGAATGGGCCTCTGCCCACTGAATTATCTTGGTTACCTCTGTCATCGCTAAAGAACTACTTGTTCCTCCCTGATGATTGATGTAAGCCACTGAAGTTATGTTGTCCATCTGGAACCTGAAAAAACTGGACCGAGGCTAACTGAGGCCAGGTCAGAAGAGCACTGAAGATCGCTCTCAGTTCCAGGATGTTTATAGGAAGAACAGACTCTGACTGAGTCCAAACTCCCTGAATCTTTAGGGAGCCCCAGACAGCTTCCCACCCGAGAAGGCTGGAGAGTCCCTTGTCTCCTGCTCCAGAGATATTTGAGGAGACAAGTCTGCATAATCTCCGTTCCATTGCCTGAGCATGTTTAACTGCAGAGGTCTGAAGTGGAACCGAGCAAACGGGATGATGTCCATTGGCGCCACCATCAGCCCCATTACCTCCATGCACTGGGCCACTGACGGCCAAGGAGTGGACTGAAGGACTAGACAAGTATCGATATTCTTTGATTTTCTGACCTCTGTCAGAAAAATCTCCATTGATATGGAATCTATTATGGTTCCCAAGAAAGATACCCTTGTGCTTGGAACTAAGGAACTCTTTTCCAAATGTAACCTCCACCCGAGAAACCGCAGGAAGGATAGCACTATATCCGTGAGGAATCTAGCTTGTTGTAAGGATGGCGCTTGAACTAGAATGTTGTCCAGATAGGGCACCACAGTCGATAATCCTGAAGCAGGAACTTGCCCTTGGGGGGAAAGACTTGAACTCTAATTTGTATCCCTGGAACACAATGTACAACACCCAGGGATAATGATCACAAAACCAAACCTGCTTGAGAAGGAGAACCTGCCCCTTACGGGTCAGGTGCACGCCCCTCATGTTGTGTCAGCAGCAAGCTTCTTAGACTGATTTTCCCAATTCTAAGTCAGATAGGGTCTCCGTGCTTGGTAGGAGAGCAACGAAATTATCTCTTATTTCCTTTTCACTATACTACATTAAAGGAGCCTACTCACTTAAAGGCCCTTCTCCTATTCCTGCAAGAGGGGTGTCTGTCCATAGAAACAGACAACACAACAAACCAGTATGTCGCCGCACTGGAAACAGTAGTCACACCAATCGCAGGTTGACAATGTAGACCCTCTAACTATTAATCGTAGGGTCCTTCATCAGCATAGAGTCCTGAAGGAACTACTATCCTTTATGTTAAAAGACTCTAGACCAACGTGGAGATTTTCATTTCCCCTGGGTAATGAAAGGGGGAAAATCCTATAGCCCTATCTGGTACAGGAATACTTCCACCATGAAGGGTACATCATAATATTAGAATAATCTACTGGTGTCAGAGCCACCCAGAGTAGCTAAAACCTCCTCAAGAAGCAAATGGAGGTATTCAAGCTAAAACAGAAGAAAAAAACAAGCTCCTGATCATATAAAGGTATTTACCTCATCCGAAACTGAGAATTCCTTGTCCGGTACTACCGAAATATCTTCCTCCTTAGTTACAGGGAAGAAACATTTGAAATAACTACAACTGAGTCAATCACACTATTCTGAGTGAATAAGACCTCATGCACATTTTTTCCAACAGCGTGAGAAAAAACAGACAATGTATTAAAAACAGGGCAACTCCATGTGGGCTATAATTTTTTTGGGACACCTTAGGAGAAATTTGTGGTATATTTGACCATTGTCACTAGGCTCCTAAGCAGTATGCGCCTAGAAGAAGTAGGTTTAGAACAAGTCTATCCTTATCAATTAAAGATTTCTCAATAAATGAGAAATAGAAGTGGATTGGTAGAACCACATTGGAATCCAAGCCTAAAACAAGAGACCTCTAAGCAGGGCCTCTTGGACCACCTTGAATCATAAAGGATGAATTACACAAATAAACAGCTGGATTCTTTAACAAAAATTAGCACATAAAAAACGTTACTGTCTCTTTAAATTTTAAAAAGTAACTTTTTATTTCTGTGTGCAGAGGTAAGCTAAATTAGCATGCAAACATTGCAGAACTTCTCAAAAAACGTTACTTCTTTGTTCACAGATATCGCCATGACATTAAAGAAGTGATGTTTTGTGCAGCAATTCAAGATGGAAATTGCGAGGAACCACAGGGCACTTCATGTGTGTTTGAAAATTTAATGTACACTTCCTTAATCAATCTGCCTCACATATGGCAGAATAATTAAATAAAGAAGCGATGTCTTGCGCAGCAACTCCAGATGGAATTTGTGAGGAGCCGCAGGGCACTGCATGTGTGTTATAAAATTTTAAGTACACTTACTTAATCAATCTGACTCACACATGGCAGAATAATTGAATAAAGACTTAACCTGTTGTTAATAAAAATTAACATATAGCAAGCGTTACTGTCTCTTTAAATGTTAAAGAGTAACTTCTTTATTTTTATGAGATCAGAAATGCCTAAATATGTATGAGAGGAATTTCAGTACTGCTAAACTCTTTCTACACCTCAGCTTGGCCTAGCTGAGGCATCAGACAGCCTCCCTACACAAATCCTGCCCTTGCTATAGCGCTGTCTTAAGTGCAAGAACTGAGACAAGAATTCCTCCTTTTCTTCTGATAACCGGAAGTGTTAGGAAGGAAGTGCCTACTGCAAGGCGCACATTCTAATCTTAAATTCCTCCACTCCTTGCGATAGTCAGAAGTGTTAGGAGGAAGGAGTGCAAAACATTGGCGCCATTTACAAGCTCCGCCCCACGTGAGCGTTTCACAAGCCATCTCCCAGTCGCCATTGTTTAAGTAAAGGCACCGGGAGGAAAAGGATAAATTATACAACTTCAAATAAAAACATAATTTATGCTTACCTGATAAATTTATTTCTCTTGTGATGTATCGAGTCCACGGATTCATCCTTACTTGTTGGATATTCTCCTCCCCTACAGGAAGTGGCAAAGAGAGCACCCACAGCAGAGCTGTCTATATAGTTCCCCCCTTAGCTCCAACCCCTAGTCATTCGACCGAAGGCTCGGAAGAAAAAGGACAAACTATAGCGTGCAGTGGTGACTGAAAGTTTTTAAAAAAAATTATATATGCCTGTCTTAAAAAACAGGGCGGGCCGTGGACTCGATACATCACAAGAGAAATAAATTTATCAGGTAAGCATAAATTATGTCATCATCATGTTTCTCTTGTAAGATGTATCGAGTCCACAGATTCATCCTTACTTGTGGGATACCAATACCAAAGCTTTAGGACACGGATGAAGGGAAGGACAAGACAGGGACCTTAAACTGAAGGCACCACTGCTTGTAGAACCTTTCTCCCAAAAATAGCCTCCGAAGAAGCAAAAGTATCGAATTTGTAAAATGTTTAAAAAGTATGAAGCGAAAACCAAGTCGCCACTGTTACAGTTTGGCAATGTGCTTATGTTATAGTTCCATTTCAATGCATATATTGTATGCATGAGCATATTTATGTATTTGTATAATATTTTAGTCATATTAATTAGCCATGAGAAATATAGAAGCTGTCTACCTTTCTATGCTCTATTTCAGTTACAAAAGCTATGAAGTCTTTTGTTTACTGCCCTGTCTCAAGAACAAAAGCAATACAAGCCTTTTTGTTTACCATGCCCTGTCTATCTCAAAGAGCATCAGGATATGGTAAACAGGAGAGTTATTTTCTCAGGTTTACTCCCATTCAATAAGTCACCAAATGTTTACATGTAAATAGGAGTCTTTCATGTACCTGTTGGGGTGTGGATGGTGGATAACAGGTTATCATGGATAAAGGAACATCTGACCTTACAAACAGCTGTCCAAGCCATTTGATTTATAGATATCACCCACTCCAATAGCCCTATTTACATGTAAACAGCTGGGACCAATAACATTCAGTTTTCCAAATATGGTGAAGCGGGAAACAAATTAACCAATTGCATCAAAGCAATACTAACAGATGGGACAATTCTGAATATATAGAACAAGATTTAGCCATTAGAGTTAGTCAAGAGAGAAGTCAGAAGGGAAGAAGATAGGACACAGACCAGAGCTAGCTGAAACACTGTCCACAAGATAATCACAAGGTACCTATGTCATGTATGTTTGTGTAAATGTATATTTGTCTAAGTAAATGTTAATTGTTGTCTTTAGGCCTATGCATTGAATATTGTGTCATTTTATGTTTTATAGCTGATCTAATAAATAATTGTGTATTTTGAAACCAACAGTAATTTTAAGAGTCTTATTACATTGGATTATTTATCAGTTTCTCATCTATATGTGTATTTATGCAATATTTTAAACTAGAAACTTAGTCAATTCTATCTATTAATATAATATAGAAACATTTAATCCCATAGCTACAATTTGTACATTGTAAGCCCCTTTTTAGCTAAATAATAAGCCAGATTTCATATAATTTATGCCTTGCATGGTCAAGAAAACATAAATATATATCTGGATTAGTTAGACTT
Source organism: Bombina bombina (assembly GCF_027579735.1). NCBI lineage: Eukaryota > Metazoa > Chordata > Amphibia > Anura > Bombinatoridae > Bombina > Bombina bombina. Next base: position 482,523,916 of record NC_069500.1, read on the forward strand.
TAATTGTTAATTCCTCAATGAGCCATAAAAAGCTGTGTAAATAAACAGATATATTTTATGGACGTAGTTACATTGTCACTCTGGGATAAAATCAGAAAATATTGCATAAATATACATATATATATATATATATATATATATATATATATATATATATATATATATATATATATATATATATATATATATATACGCACTTTACAAGTCAGATTAAGGATCTAAAATTCCTCATATTAAATAACCTTTAAGACTAAATATTATATTTGTACTCTAAAATTATTACTCTTTTAAGAGTTCTTTTAAGAGATTACTTTTAAGACCGCCTTACAAATCTGTTCAACAGAAGCCTCATTTTTAAAAGCCCATGTGGAAGCCACAGCTCTAGTAGAATGAGCAATAATTCTTTCAGGAGGCTGCTGGCCAGCAGTCTCATAAGCCAAACGGATGATGCTTTTCAGCCTAAAGGAGAGAGAGGTAGCGGTAGCCCTTTGACCTCTCCGTTTACCAGAATAAACAACAAACAAAGAAGATGTTTGACGGAAATCTCTAGTTGCTTGTAAGTAGAAGTTTAAAGCACGAACCACATCAAGATTGTGTAACAGATGTTCCTTCTTAGATGAAGGATTAGGACACAAAGAAGGAACCACAACCTCTTGATTGATATTCTGATTAGAAACAACCTTAGGAAGAAACCCAGGTTTGGTATGTAAAACCACCATATCTGCATGGAAAACAAAGTAAGGTGAATCACATTGTAAAGCAGATAGCTCAGAAACTCTTCGAGCCGAAGAGATAGCTACTAAAAACAAAACTTTCCAAGATAGAAGGACTTTAAGAACTAAGTTTAGGCTCCATGGCGGAGCAACAGGTTTAAATACAGGCTTGATTCTGACCAAAGCCTGACTAAATGCTTGAACGTCTGGAACATCTGCCAGACGTTTGTGAAGTAGAATAGACAAAGCAGATATTTGTCCTTTTAGGGAACTAGCAGATAATTCCTTCTCCAAACCTTCTTGGAGAAAAGACAATATTCTAGGAATCCTAATCTTACTCCACGAGTAACCTTTGGATTCACACCAATAAAGATATTTGCGCCAAATCTTATGATAGATCTTCCTGGTGACAGGCTTTCTAGCCTGAATCAGAGTATCAATGACCGACTCAGAGAAACCACGCTTTGATAGAATCAGGCGTTCAATCTCCAAGCAGTCAGACGCAGAGAAATTAGATTTGGATGCGTGAACGGACCTTGGATTAGAAGGTCCCGCCTCATTGGCAGAGTCCACGGTGGAACCGAGGACATGTCCACTAGGTCTGCATACCAAGTCCTGCATAGCCACGCAGGTGCTATCAGAATTAGCGAAGCCCTCTCCTGCTTGATTCTGGCAACCAGACGTGGAAGGAGAGGAAATGGTGGAAATACATAGTCCAGATTGAAGGACCAAGGCACTGCTAGAGCACCTATCAGTACCGCCTTGGGATCCCAGGACCTGGACCCGTAGCGAGGAAGTTTGGCATTCTGACGAGACGCGATCAAATCCAATTCTGGTGTGCCCCATAGCTAAAACAGCTGGGCAAATACCTCCGGATGGAGTTCCCACTCCCCCGGATGAAAAGTCTGACGACTTAAAAAATCCGCCTCCCAGTTCTCTACTCCTGGGATGTGGATCACTGAGAGATGGCAAGAGTGATCCTCTGCCCACCGGATTATTTTGGTTACCTCCATCATCGCTAGAGAACTCCTTGTTCCTCCTTGATGATTGATATAAGCTACAGTCATGATGTTGTCTGAATGAAACCTGATGAATTTGGCCGCAGCAAGCTGAGGCCACGCCTGAAGTGCACTGAATATCGCTCTCAGTTCTAGAATGTTTATCGGAAGGAGAGCTTTCTCCCGAGACCATAAGCCCTGTGCTTTCAGGGAATTCCAGACTGCACCCCAGCCTAGCAGGCTGGCATCTGTCTTTACAATGAGCCACTCTGGCCTGCGGAAACACATTCCCTGAGACAGGTGGTCCTGAGACAACCACCAGAGAAGAGAATCTCTGGTCTCCTGGTCCAGATGCAGTTGAGGAGATAAATCTGCATAATCCCCATTCCACTGCTTGAGCATGCATAGCTGCAGTGGTCTGAGGTGTAGGCGGGCAAAAGGAACTATGTCCATTGCCGCTACCATGAGTCCGATTACCTCCATACACTGAGCCACTGGAATGAAGAGCTCGGCAAGTGGTTAAGAGTTTTAACTTTCTGACCTCCGTCAGAAATGTTTTCATTTCTACCGAGCCTATAAGAGTCCCTAGAAAGGAAACTCTTGAAAGAGGGAAGAGAGAACTCTTTTTTTATGTTCACCTTCTACCCGTGAGATCTCAGAAAAGCCAACACGATGTCCGTGTGAGACTTTGCTAGCTGGAAAGTCGACGCTTGAATTAAGATGTCGTCTAGATAAGGCGTCACTGCTATGCCCTGTGGTCGTAGAACCCACCAGAAGGGACCCTAGCACTTTTGTGAAAATTCTGGGGGCCGTAGCCAACCCGAAGGGAAGGGCCACAAACTGGTAATGCCTGTTTAGAAAGGTGAATCTGAGGAATTGATGAAGATCTCTGTGAATAGGGATGTGTAGATACGCATCCTTTAAGTCCACGGTAGTCATATATTGACCCTCCTGGATCAGAGGTAGAATAGTCCGAATAGTCTCCATCTTGAATGATGAAACTTTGAGGAACTTGTTTAGAATATTGAGATCCAAGATTGGTCTGAAAGTTCCCTCTTTCTTGGGAACTACAAACAGGTTTGAATAAAACCCTAGCCCCTGTTCCTCTTTTGGGACTGGGCGAATCACTCCCATGGTATGTAGGTCTTCTACATAGCGTAAGAACGCCTCTCTCTTTGTCTGGTTTACAGACAATCGAGAAATGTGAAATCTCCCCCTTGAAAGGGAGCCCTTGAATTCCAGAAGATATCCCTGGGACACAATTTCTAAAGCCCAGGGATCCTGAACATCTCTCGCCCAAGCCTGAGCGAAGAGAGAGAGTCTGCCCCCTACTAGATCCGGTCCCGGAGCGGGGGCTACCCCTTCATGCTGTCTTAGAGGCAGCTGCAGGCTTCTTGGCCTGTTTACCCTTGTTCCAAGCCTGGTTAGGTCTCCAGACTGACTTGGATTGAGAAAAATTCCCCTCTTGCTTTGAAGCAGAGGAAGCTGAAGCGGGACCACTCTTAAAGTTCCGAACGGAACGAAAATTATTTTGTTTGGTCCTCATCTTATTTGATCTATCCTGAGGGAGGGCATGACCTTTCCCTCCAGTGATGTCTGAAATAATCTCTTTCAGTTCAGGCCCGAATAGGGTCTTACCCTTGAAAGGAATGTTCAAAAGTTTAGACTTAGATGACACATTAGCAGACCAGGATTTAAGCCATAACGCCCTGCGTGCTAAAAACATAATTTATGTAAGAACTTACCTGATAAATTCATTTCTTTCATATTAGCAAGAGTCTATGAGCTAGTGACGTATGGGATATACATTCCTACCAGGAGGGGCAAAGTTTCCCAAACCTTAAAATGCCTATAAATACACCCCTCACCACACCCACAAATCAGTTTAACGAATAGCCAAGAAGTGGGGTGATAAGAAAAAAGTGCGAAAGCATATAAAATAAGGAATTGGAATAATTGTGCTTTATACAAAAAAATCATAACCACCACAAAAAGGGTGGGCCTCATGGACTCTTGCTAATATGAAAGAAATGAATTTATCAGGTAAGTTCTTACATAAATTATGTTTTCTTTCATGTAATTAGCAAGAGTCCATGAGCTAGTGACGTATGGGATAATGACTACCCAAGATGTGGATCTTTCCACGCAAGAGTCACTAGAGAGGGAGGGATAAAATAAAGACAGCCAATTCCTGCTGAAAATAATCCACACCCAAAATAAAGTTTAATGAAAACATAAGCAGAAGATTCAAACTGAAACCGCTGCCTGAAGTACTTTTCTACCAAAAACTGCTTCAGAAGAAGAAAACACATCAAAATGGTAGAATTTAGTAAAAGTATGCAAAGAGGACCAAGTTGCCGCTTTGCAAATCTGATCAACCGAAGCTTCATTCCTAAACACCCAGGAAGTAGAAACTGACCTAGTAGAATGAGCTGTAATCCTTTGAGGCGGAGTTTTACCCGACTCGACATAGGCATGATGAATTAAAGATTTCAACCAAGATGCCAAAGAAATGGCAGAAGCTTTCTGGCTTTTTCTAGAACCAGAAAAGATGAAAAATAGACTAGAAGTCTTTCGGAAAGACTTAGTAGCTTCAACATAATATTTCAAAGCTCTAACAACATCCAAAGAATGCAACGATTTCTCCTTAGAATTCTTAGGATTAGGACATAATGAAGGAACCACAATTTCTCTACTAATGTTGTTGGAATTCACAACCTTAGGTAAAAATTCAAAAGAAGTTCGCAACACCACCTTATCCTGGTGAAAAATCAGAAAAGGAGATTCACAAGAAAGAGCAGATAATTCAGAGACTCTTCTGGCAGAAGAGATGGCCAAAAGGAACAAAACTTTCCAAGAAAGTAATTTAATGTCCAATGAATGCATGGGTTCAAAAGGAGGAGCTTGAAGAGCCCCCAGAACCAAATTCAAACTCCAAGGAGGAGAAATAGACTTAATGACAGGTTTTATACGAACCAAAGCTTGTACAAAACAATGAATATCAGGAAGATTAGCAATCTTTCTGTGAAAAAGAACAGAAAGAGCAGAGATTTGTCCTTTCAAGGAACTTGCGGACAAACCTTTATCTAAACCATCCTGAAGAAACTGTAAAATTCTCAGAATTCTAAAAGAATGCCAGGAAAAATGATGAGAAAGACACCAAGAAATATAAGTCTTCCAGACTCTATAATATATCTCTCTAGATACAGATTTACGAGCCTGTAACATAGTATTAATCACAGAGTCAGAGAAACCTCTTTGACCAAGAATCAAGCGTTCAATCTCCATACCCTTAAATTTAAAGATTTGAGATCCTGATGGAAAAAAGGACCTTGCGACAGAAGGTCTGGTCTTAACGGAAAAGCCCACGGTTGGCAAGAGGCCATCCGAAAAAGAATCCGTCCATGCTGGAGCTACCAGCAGAACAAACGAGCATTCCTTCAGAATCTTGGAGATTACTCTTGGAAGAAGAACTAGAGGCGGAGAGATATAGGCAGGATGATACTTCCAAGGAAGTGATAATGCATTCACTGCCTCCGCCTGAGGATCCCGGGGTCTGAACAGATACCTGGGAAGTTTCTTGTTTAGATGAGAAACCATCAGATCTATTTCTGGAAGTTCCCACATTTGAACAATCTGAAGAAATACCTCTGGGTGAAGAGACCATTCGCCCGGATACAACGTTTGATGACTTAGATAATCCGCTTCCTAATTGTCTATACCTGGGAAATGAACCGCAGAGATTAGACAGGAGCTGGATTCCGCCCAAACCAGAATTCGAGATACTTCTTTCATAGCCAGAGGACTTTGAGTCCCTCCTTGATGATTGATGTATGCCACAGTTGTGACATTGTCTGTCTGAAAACAAATGAACGACTCTCTCTTCAGAAGAGGCCAAGACTGAAGAGCTCTGAAAATTGCACGGAGTTCCAAAATATTGATCGGTAATCTCACCTCCTGAGATTCCCAAACCCCTTGTGCCGTCAGAGACCCCCACACAGCTCCCCAACCTGTAAGACTTGCATCTGTTGAAATTACAGTCCAGGTCGGAAGAACAAAAGAAGCCCCCTGAACTAAACGATGGTGATCTGTCCACCACGTCAGAGAGTGTCGTACAATCGGTTTTAAAGATATTAATTGAGATATCTTTGTGTAATCCCTGCACCATTGGTTCAGCATACAGAGCTGAAGAGGTCGCATGTGAAAATGAGCAAAGGAGATCGCGTCCGATGCAGCAGTCATAAGACCTAAAATTTCCATGCATAAGGCTACCAAAGGGAAAGATTGTGACTGAAGGTTTTGACAAGCTGATATCAATGTTAGACTTCTCTTGTCTGACAAAGACAGAGTCATAGACACTGAATCTACCTGGAAACCTAAAAAGGTTACCCTTGTCTGAGGAATCAATGAACTTTTTGGTAAATTGATCCTCCAACCATGATCTTGAAGAAACAACACAAGTCGATTCGTATGAGATTCTGTTAAATGTGAAGACTGAGCAAGTACCAAAATATCGTCCAAATAAGGAAATACCAATACACTGTTCTCTGAATACAGACAGAAGGGCACTGAGAACCTTTGTAAAAATTCTTGGAGCTGATGCTAAGCCAAACGGTAGAGCCACAAAACTGGTAATGCTTGTCTAAAAAAGAGAATCTCAGAAACTAAAAGTGATCTGGATGAATCGGAATATGCAGATATGCATCCTGTAAATCTATTGTAGACATATAATGCCCTTGCTGAACAAAAGGCAGGATAGTCCTTACAGCTACCATCTTGAATGTTTGTATCCTTACATAACGATTCAATATTGATAGATCCGGAACTGGTCTGAAGGAATTGACCTTCTTTGGTACAATGAAGAGATAGAATAAAACCCCAGCCCCTGTTCCAGAACTGGAACTGGCATAATTACTCCAGCCAACTCTAGATCTGAAACATATTTCAGAAATGCTTGAGCCTTTGCTGGGTTTACTGGGACACGGGAAAGAAAAAAATCTCTTTGCAGGAGGCCTTATTTTGAAGCCAATTCTGTACCCTTCTGAAACAATGTTCTGAAACCAGAGATTGTGAACGGAATTGATCCAAATTTCTTTGAAAAGAACGTAAACTGCCCCATACCAGCTGAGCTGGAATGAGGGCCGCACCTTCATGGGGACTTAGGAGCTGGCTTTGGGTTTCTATAAGGCTTGGATATATTCCAAAGTGAAGAAGGTTTCCAAACTGATACCGCTCCTGAGGATGAAGGATCAGGCTTTTGTTCCTTGTTGTGATGAAAGGAACAAAAACAATTATTAGACCTAAATTTACCTCAGATTTTTTATCCTGTGGTAAAAAAAGTTCCCTTCCTTCCAGTAACAGTTGAGATAAAAGAATCCAACTGAGAACCGAATAATTTATTACCCTGGAAAGAAAGGGATAGCAAAGTTGACTTAGAAGACATATCAGCATTCCAAGTTTTAAGCCATAAAGCTCTTCTAGCTAAAATAGCTAGAGACATATACCTGACATCAATTCTAATGATATCAAAGATGGCATCACAAATAAAATAATTAGCATGTTATAGAATAATAATGCTATGAGAATTATGATCTGTTACTTGTTGCGCTAAAGCTTCTAACCAAAAAGTTGAAGCTGCAGCAACATCCGCTAAAAATATAGCAGGAGTAGAGACAGCCCCATTAACCTTAGGGATTTTGTCCCAAACTCTAATCTGTCAGATGGCACAGGATATAATTGCTTAAAACGTTTTAAAAGGAGTAAATGAATTACCCAAATTATTCCATTCCCTGGAAATTACTTCAGAAATAGCATCAGGGACAGGAAACACCTCTGGAATAACTACAGGAGATTTAAAAACCTTATTTAAATGTTTAGTTTTAGTATCAAGAGGACCAGAATCCTCCATTTCTAATGCAATTAATACTTCTTTAAATAAAGAACAAATAAATTCCATCTTGAACAAATACAAAGATTTATCAGCATCAACCTCTGAGACAGAAACCTCTGAACCAGAAGAACCATTATCAGTATCAGAATGATGATGTTCATTTAAAAATTCATCTGAAAAAAGAGAAGTTTTAAAAGACTTTTATGTATACTAAAAGGAGAAATAACAGACATAGCCTTCTTAATGGATTTAGAAACAAAATCTCTTATGTTATCAGGAACAGCAACAGCAACAGGTAATGTAAGAGTACTAAAGGAAATTTTATCTGCATTAACAAGTTTGTCATAACATTTAATACAAACAACAGCTGAAGGAACAGATACCAAAGTGATACACTTAGCTTTGGTAGCTCCAGCACCGGGCAGCGATTTTCCTGAAGTATCTTCTGACTCAGTTGCAACGTGGAACATCTTGCGATATGTGAAAGAAAAAACAACATATAAAGCAAAATTGATCAAATTCCTTAAATGACAGTTTCAGGAATGGGAAAAAAATGCCAGTGAACAAGCTTCTAGCAACCAGAAGCAATAAATAATGAGACTTAAATATTGTGGAGACAAAAGTGACGCCCATATTTTTTTTTTTTAGCGCCAAATAAGACGCCCACATTATTTGGCGCCTAAATGCTTTTGGCGCCAAAAATGACGCCACATCCGGAACGCCGACACTTTTGACGCAAAAGAACGTCAAAAATGACGCAACTTCCGGCGACACGTATGACGCCGGAGACAGAAAAAAAATTTGCGCCAAAAAAGTCCGCGCCAAGAATGACGCAATAAAATGAAGCATTTTCAGCCCCCGCGAGCCTAACAGCCCACAGGGAAAAAGTCAAATTTTTTAAGGTAAGAAAAAATGATTGATTCAAATGCATTATCCCAAATATGAAACTGACTGTCTGAAAATATGGAATGTTGAACATCCTGAGTCAAGGCAAATACATGTTTTAATACATATATTTAGAACTTTATAAAAAAAAGTGCCCAACCATAGCTTAGAGTGTCACAGAAAATAAGACTTACTTACCCCAGGACACTCATCTACATGTTTGTAGAAAGCCAAACCAGTACTGAAACGAAAATCAGCAGAGGTAATGGTATATATATAAGAGTATATCGTCGATCTGAAAAGGGAGGTAAGAGATGAATCTCTACGACCGATAACAGAGAACCTATGAAATAGACCCCGTAGAAGGAGATCATTGCATTCAAATAGGCAATACTCTCCTCACATCCCTCTGACATTCACTGCATGCTGAGAGGAAAACCGGGCTCCAACCTGCTGCGGAGCGCATATCAACGTAGAATCTAGCACAAACTTACTTCACCACCTCCATAGGAGGCAAAGTTTGTAAAACTGATTTGTGAGTGTGGTGAGGGGTGTATTTATAGGCATTTTAAGGTTTGGGAAACTTTGCCCCTCCTGGTAGGAATGTATATCCCATACGTCACTAGCTCATGGACTCTTGCTAATTACATGAAAGAAATGGCAAAACCTGAATTCTTTGCCGCTAATTTAGCCAGTTAAAAAGTGGCATCTGTAATAAAAGAATTAGCCAACTTAAGGGCCTTAATTCTGTCCATAATTTCCTCTAATGGAGTCTCCATTTGAAGAGCCTCAAACCAGAAAGCAGCTGCAGTAGTTACAGGAACAATGCATGCAATAGGTTGAAGAGAAAAACCTTGATGAACAAAAATTTTCTTCAGGAGACCCTCTAATTTTTTATCCATAGGATCTTTGAAAGCACAACTGTCCTCAATAGGTATAGTTGTACGCTTAGACAGAGTAGAAATAGCTCCCTCCACCTTAGGAACTGTCTGCCATGAGTCCCTTATGGTGTCAGATATGGGAAACATTTTCTTAAAAACAGGAGGGGGAGTGAACGGAATACCTGGTCTATCCCACTCCTTAACAATAATATTCACAATCCTCTTAGGGACTGGAAAAAACATCAGTGTAAACAGGAACCTCTAAGTATCTATCCATTTTACACAATTTCTCTGGGACCACTATAGGGTCACAATTATCTAGAGTTGCTAATAGCTCCCTAAGCAATAAGCGGAGGTGTTCAAGCTTAACTTTAAAGGCCGTCATATCAGAATCTGTCTGAGGAAGCGTCTTTCCTGAATCAGAAATTTCTCCCTCAGATAACAAATCCCTCGCCCCTTCAGAGCATTGTGAGGGTATTTCAGATACGGCTACTAAAGCGTGAGACGGCTCAGCATTTTTCCTTAACCTGAGCTGTCCCGCTTTCCTTGTAAACCAGGCAGTTTGGATAAAACCTCAGTGAGGGTTGTATTCATAACTGTGGCCATGTCTTGTAAAGTAAATGAATGTGACGCACTAGAGGTACTTGGCGTCATTTGTGTGGGTGTTACTGGTTGTGACACTTGGGGAGAGCTAGATGGCGAACCCTCATTTACTCCTGACTGAGAATCATCTATTGCCCTATTTTTAAATGCTAAAATATGTTCTTTATAATTTATAGCCATATCAGTACAATTGGGACACATTCTAAGAGGGGGTTCCACAATGGCTTCCAAACATATTGAACAAGGATTTTCCTTGGTGTCAGACATGTTAAACAGGCAAGTAATGTAACAAGCAAGCTTGGAAAACACTGTAATCAAAGTAAATAACACTTAGAAATAAAACTGTACTGTGCCTTTAAGAGAAAAAAAGCTGCACAAGTTCTACAAAACAGTGTAAAAAAGCAGTAAACTTAATTAAATTTTTACAGTAGTATCTTATAGCCTTAGTAACTTTGCACAGCTATGCAAATAAACAATTAACCCCTTAATGGCAAAACCGGATTGAAAAAAACGTCAAAACCATTTAAAAAGACTTCCAGCACCTTGCCACAGCTCTACTGTGGCGCCTTCCTGCCCTTCAGAACGATTTGTGGGGGGAAAAAACCTCCTTTACAGCCCTCAAACACAGCAGGAACCTCTAGAGAAGCAGTTGGATGTCTCTAAGGAAAAGAAACTGCGCAACTGAGGCGCGAAAATAGGCCCCTCCCACCTCACTCGATGTTTTGAGGCCTATTAGAAAAACACCTGAGTGTCTCTTAATTAACCATGTCGGTTAAAAAACCCTAACACAAGCCACAATGACCCCTTTAGTCCCTTCAAAAAACGTTATAATTGCATCATTTACTGAACAAACAAAAACGTTTTTTCCTAACAGTGTCACCAGTAACAAATGAGCCCTTCAAGCAAGCTGAAATTCCTATCCAAGTGTCTGAATACAGCTTACCCTTCCCTCATGGGGATATTGCCAGCCTTTTCTAGAATTAACACAGTCTGTCTAGAAAAAATATAGACTGAACATACCTCATATGCAGCTTAGCATGCAAACCGTTCCCCCAACTGGAGTTTTCCTGTACTCTTCAGCCCTTGTGAGAACAGCAGTGGATCTTAGTTACAAAGTGCTAAGATCATAATCCTCCTTGCAGAAATCTTCATCTCTTTCCTGCCAGAGAGTAAATAGTACACACCGGCACCATTTAAAATAACAAACTTTTGCTTGAGAAATAAAAAAACTAACATTTTTGTCACCACACTCACCCTGCACTTCCTAGTTACTTAGAGAATGACTGGGGGGTGGAGCTAAGGGGGGAGCTATATAGACAGCTCTGCTGTGGGTGCTCTCTTTGCCACTTCCTGTAGGGGAGGAGAATATCCCACAAGTAAGAATGAATCCGTGGACTCGATACATCTTACAAGAGAAAGCTGCTTAGTCTGTTATCACGGAAACACTCACACTGTGACCAACAGTTTACCACGTAAATAAACAAAAGCTCATATGTGATCTCCCGGTCACCTAATAGACTAGGAAAATCTGAGTCCAAGTTCAATGAGGTCTAAATTAATAAAGTGCCCAAACTTTTTCTGAGATCCTCTACCCCCAGAAAAAAAGTCAGCACTTACCTCATCTTCTGCCTGGCAGCAAGACAGTTCCCAGGTTTAGGAGGTCCTCTCCCTCCCATGGCCCTGAAAATAAACGAAAATCCTGAGTAAAATCCCTCAGGTTTTCATGGTAAGGGCAGCATCAGAATATGGGAGGTGCAGTGAAAATGATGTCCCACAAGTTCC